>NC_056743.1:431865882-432030882 GCF_019279795.1 Protopterus annectens
GCGGTGCCCGAAGCAGAAGCAGCTCGCAAGTGCCGGTCGGTCAGCTCCTGTGTTTTACGTATAACCGAAGTCATCAAAAAGCTAAGTACCCCGTTGGGGAACCTTTTCTTGCCTCAGCCGATGTCAGATAAAACTGCAAAAGTTAATAACTGTTTGTCTTGTGGTAAACAAATACCTCATAAGGACTTCCATTCCTACTGCCTTCCCTGCCTTGGCCCAGACCACAACGTCTTGGCCTGTGCTGCCTGTGCTTGCTTCAATAAGAGCACACTCAGGCGCCGGGCAGAGTTTGCTGAAGACTTTTTTGGCGAAAAATACTCATATACCATGCCGTCGGAACAACCGACATCACATATTTCCAAAAAACGGAAAGACCGGGACTGACATTCTCGGCCCGCGACTTCCACCGACACCATGCCAAAAACTACCGCGAGTGCATCGGTCTCTTCTGAGGCGGTTATTCCACCGCTCCAGACCGACGACACCACTTTACCGTTCGCCCGGAGCCTACGCCAGTGCCGGTTGTTGATTTTCCTCCAGAAACTGAAGCCCAAGATTTGCCCGAGACCATACCGGTGGACAAAGTTACCCCAGCACGTGGGGCGGCTAGACCTCCGATGTCCATGTCTATCAAGGCCTACACACGTGCTAAGGCTTCCAGCCAGGCTAAGTCTCGCCCTCCTAAATCTTTGCCTCAGCCCACTACTGATAAACAGATCATGACTTTAGCTGCAGATCTAATTTCCTTAATCAGGGGTTCCCAGGCCCATCCTGACAGAGGTTCTCAGCCACCTTCAGACAAATGGCCCAGGGTTGAGCAGACAGACACACTTTTTTCAGATGAAGCCTCTGGTGAATCTGATCACTCAGATACCCAGGAAGAGCCCTTCCAGGCCTACGAGGATTCTGATGCGGAGGAATCCATTCCTTCTGCCTCTCCTCCTGAGGATATTTCTTTTGGGGAAATTCTCCACTCCATGAGAGAGCATTTTCAGTGGCAGGGCCAGGAATTCTCCGACTCCAGGAAACGACTTCGTACCTTTCTTAAGCTTCCCCAGCACAGGCCTTTAGCTATCCCTCCAGTGTTAGATGTATTGGATGATGTGTACTCAGATTCGAGTGCCTCTCCTGATTCTCTCCCTCCTGCTCCTGTCAAGCCAGACAGATACTACAGGGTTCCTGAAACTCATAAACATCTCTTTAATCAGGATTTCTTGATGGATGACTTACAGAAAAAGTCAGCCTCTCCTGAGCCTTTAGATAGAAAGGCCTTGCAGGATTTGGTTCATAATACACAGCAGGTTAACAATCATTTTCTTCAGTGTGGTTATGATGCATTGGAAGCTTCATGTAGGGCAGCTATGACAGGGGCCGTTATCCGTAGACATGCATGGTTGAAAAAACAGACATTGCCAGATCATGTTAAAGTAAAGCTTCTAGATGCACCTCTGGAAAAACACAAGCTATTTGGTGCTAATGCTCAGGATGTGTTGAAATCAATTGAGGAAAAGGCTAAATCAGTGCAAACAGTCAAAGATTTCCTCCAGGTTCAGCCACCAAGGTTCAGCAGGAATTGGCCTTCTAAAAATTGGTCCTTTCCAGACACTGACAAGTTTCAAAGGGGAAAAAACAGGCGTGCCTGAGAGAGAGGGCAATACCGAGGCTCCTACAGGGGTCGCCAATGGCAACCAACTAATCAGAGAGGTGGCGCAGGAACTTCTACTGCCCCACAGGGGCAATCACAATGACTTGACTTTGACTCCGCTGACCAAGGCTCAAAGAGAAGCACCTTTAGGTGGAAAATTATCCTTATTTTCAAAGAATTGGCACGTTTTAACAAAGGACAAATGGATTCTGGACATAATAGACCAAGGCTACAGGTTCCACTTCCATACTTTACCAACAAGACAAGGCTTGCCAAACCTGCCACAAAATCAAAGGGCAGAGGCATTCGTACAAGTTTCAAAGCTGATACAAATCAAAGCAATAGAAAAGGTTCCTCCACAGGAACAAGGCCAGGGATTTTACTCAAGACTGTTCCTTGTTCCAAGAAAAGAAAAGCAATGGAAACCTATACTGGACTTGTCCGCTCTAAACACTTTTCTCATTGTACCAAAATTCAAAATGCTGACACTACAGCAACTCCTTCCCATGCTGGGCAAGGGGTCTTGGCTGGTTACTCTGGACCTCAAGGAGGCATACCTGCATGTCCCAATCAGACACAGTTGCAGAAGATACCTCAGATTTCTTGCAGGTTCAGAGCATTATCAATTCTCAGCATTGCCTTTTGGCTTATCTACTGTGCCCAGAGTATTCACGAAATGCCTGGCATCAGTAATTGCACACTGCAGACTCCAGGGGATACAAATATACCCTTACCTGGACGACTGCCTTATACAAGCGGACAGCAAGCAAGCCTTGACAAAAAACTTAAATTATGTCATTCACTTACTACAGGCTTTGGGATACACAGTCAACTTTCAAAAATCAAGACTACTGCCATCCCAACAAATAATTTTTCTGGGAGCCAAACTAGACACAGAATCACAAATGGCTTACCTCACAGAAGAGAAGCAAGAACAATTACCACACTACTTCGAAAGCCTAGCAAAGCTCACCCAGATGACTGCAAGGAAAATCCTGCAGGCCCTGGGTTTCATGGCATCTTGCATTCTACTGATTCCACTGGCAAGACTACACATGAGAAAACTGCAATTGTACCTAAAAAGTTTATGGTCTCAACACAGCCACAACTTAGAAGCAATTATCCCACTCATCCCATGTCTACAAAGGGAATTTTTGTGGTGGGCCCAAGCAAGCTAGTTAAACAAAGGTATGCCTTTCAACAAACCTCAAACAAGCCAAACCATTACAACAGACGCCTCAGACCATGGATGGGGGGGGCGCACATGGAGGGCAGATGCATTCAAGGGCAATGGACCCCCCAGGAAGTGCATCTACACATCAATCAAAAAGAGATGTTAGCAGTAATTCATGCAATCGAGGCCTTCGGAAAATATCTTCAACAAGGTCAGCTGCTAATAAAGACAGACAACACCACTGTTATGTGGTACATAAACAAGCAGGGAGGTACTCATTCTTACCCCCTTTGCAGACTAACAATGACTCTTTGGGAAAAGTCCCTGAAACTGAACATACAGCTGCAATCCCAGTTTGTTCCGGGCAGGGACAATGTTCTGGCGGACAGTCTAAGCAGAAACATCCTGGACCCACACGAATGGATGTTGCATCCAGACATTTTTGCACAAATAACTCATGCATGGGGGAGGCCGGACATAGATCTCTTTGCCTCCCACCTCAATCATCATCTGAAAAGATTCTGCTCGAGGTCACACCATCCACAAGCCTGGAGAATAGATGCTCTCTCCTTCAGCTGGAACTCTCTAACAGTCTATGCATTCCCACCTCTACCATTAATGACCAAGGTGTTACTGAAGATCAAAGCAGAACAACCGAAAGGCATCTTAATAGCTCCAGATTGGCCAAGACAGCACTGGTATCCATTACTAAGGAGCATAACTTGCACCAAGCCGTGGCCCCTGCCTCAATGGCCTCTACTCTTG
The DNA here is from genome assembly GCF_019279795.1 of Protopterus annectens. Classification (NCBI taxonomy): domain Eukaryota; kingdom Metazoa; phylum Chordata; order Ceratodontiformes; family Protopteridae; genus Protopterus; species Protopterus annectens. The sequence continues at coordinate 431,869,467 of NC_056743.1, forward strand.
ACTCAGCACAATTACAGGACGGTTCATCCCAACCTGCAAACTCTGCAGCTGACAGCTTGGAGGGTTCCATGACTTCTCCCCATATCTCTCTCTCTCCAATGAAGTTCAACAGATACTATTGGAAGCACGCAGACCTTCCACCAGAAAGACTTATTCAGCCAAATGGAAGAGATTCAACATCTGGAATACCAACAAGGGTCAGGATGCATCAGTAATGAGCATCCCACAGATACTGGAATACTTGGCAGAAATGCTGCATAATGTACTTTCCTATTCTTCCATAAAAATTCACGCTTCAGCAATTTCAGCAAAATACAACACTGATCCACCTGTGTTTTCACATCCTTTACTAAGACAATTTCTAAGAGGGATAAAGAATACCAAACCTCCCAGAAAACCACCAGTCCTGCATGGGACCTCAACTTCATGTTGGAAAAATTAAATCTTCCTCCTTTTGAGCCAGCAGCATCTACAGAATTGCAATTTCTTTCCTGGAAAACAGTCTTCCTGTTGGTAATTACCTCAGCAAGAAGAGTTTCGGAGATACAGGCCCTCATGGCAGTACCTCCATTCCTCATTTTTCATCAGGACAGGGTTTCTTTAAGAACCAATCCCTCTTTTATGCCAAAAGTGATATCCAGGGTGTCTCTAAATCAAGCAATTCACCTGCCTACCTTCTTCCCCAATCCTCAAAATAAAGGGGAAAAGCTGCTGCACACTTTGGACATACACAGACAACTACGCTACTACTTGGACAGAACAAAGGCCAACAGAAAGTCTGACCAACTATTTGTAGCATACGCTCCTACAGTGCAAGGAAAGGCAATTTCCAAACAAACAATTTCAAAATGGATTGGACATTGCATCAGATTCTGTTATTCTTTTCATGGAAAGGGTGTGCCAGCCAATATCAGGCCACACTCCACCAGAGCTACAGCCACCTCCACAGCCTTCCTAAGAGGGTGGCTACAAAGGACATTCTAGAAGCTGCTACATGGAGCTCCGTGCATACATTTTCCAAGCACTACAACCTGCCTTTATATTCCAGATCCCGAGCAGGCTTTGCTTCGGCAGTCCTGCAGGGCATTTTAGCTACACCATCCTTATCTTAGAGCCTACCACCCCCAGCTTGGCTATGGTATTCAACCCATATGTAAGGACTGCAGTTGCATTCTTGAAGGGCATAGTACAGTTTTGTACCTACCATAAATGTAGATGTCCGATAGATATGCAACCCTCCTACCCCTCTGTGTATTGGGTCCACTTCCCTCCTTTTATACTTAGCTGGGGATATCTGTTATGGTGTATCTGTTTATTGCTATTGTGTATGTCTGGAATTTTTTATCCAGTTCTAAATTTAGCCTTCCTTGGAGGGCACCTGGCATCTGGGGCAAGAAACACTGAGGAAGATGGCGTCGGCTGATGCTTTTATACCCCAGCCGCTCTGACGTCGGGGAGGAGGCGACATCAGCCGACGCCGGACCCAGACTTTGGAATCCGGCTGACCGAGGGCTGCCTGAGGCAGGACAACCCATATGTAAGGACTGCAGTTAGATATCTATCGGACATCTACATTTATGGTAGGTACAAAACTGTACTTTTTCCACAGAGGTTACTGCTTATTCAGGTGTTCACACTGGATGTACTACTAATTCTCATGTGCTGTTAGGTCATGGTGGACTTGTTTACAGTAACTTGTTATAAACCATAAGTTCTTTCACTTCCACTAGCCCAGTCCTGCCGAATTACCAAGCTCTCCCACCACCTGATGCTAGTAAACTGCATTGTACTACCAAAGCTCTATTTCTAACTCAAACTGGACCTGGTCCCTTACCCTAACCTGAATCCCTGATATCGAAATTCCCTGATCATTACCTAACCATAACCTTCCCCCACTCCCTAAACCTGAAGTCCTGTTCACCCCTAGACATAAAACACTACTCTTCATTCCTTAAATTTAAATTATGTTATCTCTCCCTAAACCAAAAATGTCTCCTATTGTTCCACAATCATAAATTCCCTAATCAGACCTAACCAAAAACTCCATTCTCCTTCTCTAGCACTAAATTTCTCCATTATCCCCTGAAACTAAAACTACCCTCCAACTTTAACTAAATTCCCCAATTGTCCCAAAATGTAAAACTCCCTTTCCCCTCCCTAAAACTAAATTCCCTGATCACTCCTCAAAACTAAATTTTCAACTTGTTGCCTAACCCTAAAACTGCCCTCCAGCTCCCTAAACCTAAACAGCTCACTCTCCATCTTACTCTAAACTCCCTAAACCTAAATACCTCACTCTCCACTTTACTCTAAACTCCCCTCCAGCTCCCTAAACCTAAATACCTCTCTTTCCATCTTATTCTAAACTTCCTAAACCTAAATACCTCACTCCCCACCTTACTCTAAACTCCCCTCCAGCTCCCTAAACCTAAATACCTCTCTCTCTCCATCTAACTCTAAACTCCCTAAACCTAAATACCTCACTCTCCACCTTTCTCTAAACTCCCTATACCTAAATACCTCTCTCTCTCCATCTTATTCTAAACTTCCTAAACCTAAATACCTCACTCTCCACCTTTCTCTAAACTCCCTAAACCTAAACACCTCTCTCTCCATCTTATTCTAAACTTCCTAAACCTAAATACCTCACTCCCCACCTTACTCTAAACTCCCCTCCAGCTCCCTAAACCTAAATACCTCTCTCTCTCTCCATCTAACTCTAAACTCCCTAAACCTAAATACCTCACTCCCCACCTTACTCTAAACTCCCGTCCAGCTCCCTAAACATAAACAGCTCACTCTCCATCTTATTCTAAACTTCCTAAACCTAAATACCTCACTCTCCACCTTACTCTAAACTCCCTAAACCTAAACACCTCTCTCTCCATCTTACTCTAAACTCCCTAAACCTAAATACCTCACTCCCCACCTTACTCTAAACTCCCCTCCAGCTCCCTAAACCTAAGTACCTCTCTCTCTCTCTCTCCATCTTACTCTAAACTCCCTAAACCTAAATACCTCACTCCCCACCTTACTCTAAACTCCCTAAACCTAAACACCTCTCTCTCCATCTTATTCTAAACTTCCTAAACCTAAATACCTCACTCCCCACCTTACTCTAAACTCCCCTCCAGCTCCCCAAACCTAAATACCTCTCTCTCTCCATCTAACTCTAAACTCCCTAAACCTAAATACCTCACTCCCCACCTTACTCTAAACTCCCCTCCAGCTCCCTAAACCTAAACACCTCACTCTCCATCTTACTCTAAACTCCCTAAACCTAAATACCTCACTCCCCACCTTACTCTAAACTCCCCTCCAGCTCCCTAAACCTAAATACCTCACTCTCCATCTTACTCTAAACTCCCGTCCAGCTCCCTAAACCTAAACACCTCCCTCTCCATCTTACTCTAAATTCCTCTCCTGCTTTTACTCTCTAAGCTAAATCCCCCTACCAATTGTTGCCTAAAACATAATTTAAACCCTCTCTCCCTTTCCATGACTGCCAGATGTCCCTAACTCAAACTTGACTAAAGTGTGATACAGGCACCCTATCCCCAGAGCAACTGCACCTTGGCTAAACACATTATTCAAGTTTTAACACACACAGCTGTCCATGCAGATGATAACCTGCCTGATCCGCTGGCTGAAAAACTGCTAGAGCTCTGGTGGTTGTGGTAGACATTTCGCACTCCAACACCAAGGAGCTATCCCAACCCTCTAAATTACAGGCTACCAAAAATGCATTCTTTGCCAAGATATATCTGCTGTAATAAGGTTTGCAAAAACAAGAAAGCGTACTTAAAATCAAGTCTTGTCTAACGGAATTAAACTTGAAAATATTTTATACAGGTTACCAGCCATGCTTTAGCAAACATAAATATAACAGGTATAAAACTTAGTTTGTTTAATGAAGTTGAAGGGCTCACTGTAATTAACCCTTATTTATTCAGTTAACATACTGCATAGCCAATTAATTAATGCATGTGACTACACCAAATGGGTTAGACAAAAGACTTTCAAACATGTGATTCCATACATCTGTCTTACATGCATTTATTGAACATTTTCTTTTTAATCATAGCCTATCATACCTCTCAAATGTCCAGAGTTTCGCCTCATACTTTTCATCTATTTCGCATAAAACTGTGGTTTTCTGGAAAATCACTGGCAAATCAGAAAATAATGGCAGACATTTGAGATTCAGACTTCATATCCTTCAGAAAATTCATGCTACTGCAAAACCTGTTATTCTATGAACATTGTAAGTTTGTAAGAGCATTATTTAAAAAGTGTCCCTATTTTCTGGGCCTTTGTCACCCCATTATTTATGGCTTTGTCCATATTTCTTGCTCTAGGAGGTTGAGAGGAATCTAGCCTATTTCTTCTTAGCCACAAAGCAGCTTTGCTCTTTTTCAACAAGATGTGGTTAAGTACAACCCTGTTATGTGACAGCCATTTTATTAACAGTTAGGTAAACCTAAGGAGTTTTAACAATCAAGTCTAAAATAAATCTTCCCATTAGTAAAACAATTCTAATTAATACCTGGACCATTAGCAACAAGTTACTGCAGTGTATTTTTTTAATTTCTCATATATATCATTAGTGAGTCATCCTGTAGAAACAATATTGAACTTCCAAGATTCACAGCATACAGAAAAAAAACCTAATAATTATCACAATGGATATGAATAGTATGTAGTCCCATTATCTGATGAACAGGACATTTATCATGTCAAAGTCATTTACGGCATATGTGTGTGTAATAATAACAAAAGCAATGATATAACTAGAACAGAACAATGATGATCATTTAAAATATAGACAACAGAGCCTTAATAAAATGAGTCATATTCTGGAGGGTAATTTCTATCTTGCTGACAGTTTCATAAGTTAGTACTAGGCTAGCTGCCCTTGTGGACTATTTTAGATTAGGTTCATAGGTTCACAGGTTGGTACTAGGCTATCAGCCCTAGGGCCTATACAGGCCTAGCCATAACAATTCCCTGGATATTTCTTCCCATAATATTTACTTCCCTGGACCCCTTGTCTAGCAGGGCAACTGACGTGATCCCCAAGGTGAATTTCCTATCTCCCATCCAATTGTCAAGGTTCCTTTTGAAGACGGCCAAGGAGGCTCTCTGCTTGACATGTATGGGCAGTCTATTCCAGAGTATGGGGAGTCTCTGGGTCAGGAACCTACCCTCCAGCATGTTTTGTTCATTGTGATGACAAGGTTTAGATCCCTGGAGCGTGTGGCTCTGAGGGATTGGGATTTCTTTAAGTGGAGCATGTCCAACAGCTCAGGATTTGACATGGCCTTGTATGTTAAGCAGAGATTACCTCTGAGTAGAAGATATGCCACAGAGTATAGCTGGAGTTCTTTTAGATGGTCAGCATAGGGCATCTGCTTTAGGCCTGTGATTCTTTTAGTGAGGTATTTCTGTGGCCTTTCCAGCTGTTGCAGATGTCTTGTGAGGTACATACCGAATGAGGCATTGTATTCTATAATGGGTCTAATGAGGGATGATTACAGTGGGACAATGACCTCCTTGTTTTTGGATGAAAAGCCCTTAGTGATGAGGTGTGCCACATAAAAGGATTTCTTGACTGTTGTGGCGATGTGGTTATCGAAGGTGAGACCACTGTCCACCTGTGTCCCTAAGTCTTTCATCACACTTTCGGTGTTTAGTGTACTGTCACCTATGTGGTAATTCATGGGTACATGGTTTTTCCCAAATGGGATAACTATGCATTCCTTGGAATTAAGCTTGAGCCCATGGCTCTGGCACCAAGCATCTGTATCTGTAAGGACCTTTTGTAGAATATCCACATCATTTGGTGATTCAATAATGGCTCCCAGTTTGCAGTCATCTGCGAACTTTGTTAGCCAGAGTCCCTTAGTGTTGGCCTGTACTTCAGAGAAGTAGATGCTAAACAAGAGCGGTGCCAGGACTAAACCCTGAGGTACTCCACTTCTCACTTGTCTGGGGCTGGATTTAGAGTTGGCTACTTTTACAGTCTGGGTTCTGTCAGTAAGCCAGTTGGCAACCCATTGAGTGACGTAGGGATTTATGCCCAGCTTAGTAAGTTTATCTATGATTCCAGAGTGGGGGATGGTGTCAAAGTCCTTGGCGAGGTCCAGATAGGCTGTGTGGACCTCCTTACCCTCGTCCACAGCTCTGGAAACTGATTCAAAGAAGTCAATCAGGTTCAGGAAGCAAGATCGGCCCTTCATGAACCCAAACTGGGTGGAGTCCAGTGTTTGAAGGTTGCCAATGTCTTTGTTTATAAGTTCCATGATAATGCATTCCATGCCCTTGCAGATCAGGCTCATCAGACTGATGGGACAGTAGTTCACGGGTTCCAAGGTGGATCCCCCTTTGTGGAATGGGATAACTGTAGCTGTGCACCACTCTGTGGGCAGGAAGCCTGAGGTGAGGCTGTGATTAAACATGACACTTAGGTGAGGTGCCAGTTAATTTTGTAGTTCATGTAGTACCCAGCCCGGGATGTGATCTGGTCCCATGGATGCTGTATTCTTAGCTTTGGAGAGTGTGGTTTCTACCTGTGTGGCCGTGATTACCCGAATTTGGCAATCTTTTGGTATTGAGATGGGCCCTTTAGGGGGTGAGAGAGGAGTGAAGTTAGCACTAAATCAATCTGCCAGGATATTGGCAATAACCTTGGGATCAGTATATTTAATGCCATTTTGTTGTAGCTCAGAGCAGATCTGAGCATTGCTATTTAAATTCTTGATATAACTATAGAATGCCTTGTGGTTGTCTTTGGAATCTTTAGCAATTTTATTTTCGTAACTTGCTTTGGAGGATTTTATGAGGGATCTCAGCTTCTTACTGAGGCTGGTAAAGGAGATTTTGCATCCTGGGATTTTCCTCTTTTCTGCAACAGTTTCTTCCTTCTGTTGTATAGTTTGTTTATGGCAGGGGACCACCAGATTGGCTTACTTTTTTTGGAGGAGAGCGTCTTGGTTCTATTTGGGATGGCACGATTCATGCACAAGTGGATGTGCTCATACAGTGCCTTAGTGTAGGATTCAGCAGTCAAACTTTCAGCTCCCATCTACATGGGTGTCACGAAGTTTGTCACAGTCAATTAATTTCCTTTTCAAAAGTCAGAATCAAACCCTGTGTCTTGCGAATATGAGGTAAACGCTTTAACTATTGCTCCAACTGCTAATCCCTAAAAAATGTAACACATCGATTGTCTTAGACATTTTTAAAAAACAAGATGCAATGGCTTTGAAAAGATTTGAACTCATGTCCCCTAATTTATTTGAAACAATACTCTCACCCCTGAGCTAAAAGGACACAACAGCAATTGTTTTGCTTTAAAATGTAACAGACTACAGCAACTTTTTTATCCCCTGCTCAAGTATAATTTCTTCTTTCTTGTTGACAACCGTCTACATGGAAACAACATACATGACTTTGTTTTCTACATTATCAAGACCTCATATACACTTTGAGTTAGACTGACTGTACTGGAACTCAGACCATAATTGTATTAATTGGTACTTACGTATTATTGCAACCACATTTCCAAACTTTCAGAAATGGAAGCGTTTATGCAGAAATGTGTTTCTTAACCTTTAAAGGGGTGTGTTAAGCAAGTAATTAGTAGTGGGTGACTTTGGGATTGAGGCCTGAAGAGGAACAAGGGTCAAATTTTTGGCTCCTCTGGGGAGTGTTTCACTTGTTCCATGACCTGCACAGTGCTGCACTGCATCTCAATTCCTGCATACCTGAGCAGAACCCCTCAGCAAAGGCAAGTTAGTCAGGGACATACCATGTAACACTCCCAATAACATACATTACAGTAAGTCTCTGCCGTAATTATTTAGTATGTTTACAATAGTAATACCGAACTCTGGCCTCTTCTCATCTTCACACTGTTGTCAAAATCTGTTATCTTCTGGTGTACACCACCTGCTAATCTTCAGTTTTCCTACTCTTACAGAATGCAACCATTACTTTAAATTACATATGAAATAGCAACATTGTAAATGAAACTCAGTTACCTACCAAAAGTATGTCATACTTAAGTACATTACCTGAAAAACTACAATACCGTCAAAGATATCAGTACTCCCAACTTTCCCTATTAAGAATGAGAACGGAATCAGCTGTCAGCATTATCCACCTCCATGGTGTGAAATCATTAAGAATGCAATGATTCATTAAACATTGATTAAAAACCTTGGTTACAAATAAAAAGTGTACCCGAAGCAAACTTTCCATTTCTGTGTATTCCTTCTGTGAACGACTCCTTCTACTCTGTACAAAGACTCCAACAGACAGTATGAGACCAGCCATGATTTTAACTCAAGCGTGAGTTTGTAAGGCACGCAAAACAGGTACAGGATTTCTTAAACTGTTCCTGTCCCTGAAAGTAACGTAAACATCTTGGCCTGTAGTAAGGACTATGATCAGCAGGTTGAAGGGTTTCAGGCACTTGTTTGTCTGCAGGTATGTGCTTTTCGCAACCGCGGAAATGTGGTTGCGATAATACGTAAGTACCCATTAATTTAAGTATCATCTGTTTTACTTAACAAAATGTTTAAATCTGCATTCAGAGATTACAGCAAAGATTATTTTTATAGCATCTGTAAATTACTTAAAAGACAAAGATGAGTAAAGGACCTGGGAAGTTTTTAACCAGCAGACAACTGGAGTTGACTGATCCCCATAACATTCTAGCCTCAACAGTAAGGAGGTAACTTAGATGTTTGATAGCACAGTCAGAGATATTAAGGAACCTTGTCAGCAGCTTTCTCAATAAGAATTTATTTATTTATTGCATTTGTTTATCGGGATAATCCAACTAGGCAGGAAGTCTATACCTTTTCAGAGAAGACCCAGGAAGAAAAGATCCACATAAAAAAATATGTATGAATATATGCAGTGTATACATAAAGATACAATTAAACTATTTCAATGGTAAATACAAGTAGATGACAGCTAATAGCAATAACCGGCAGTATTATAGAGATGCAAAGAGTCAAAACATACACAGTTTATAAATAAAAACTACAATTAAATTATTATAATGGCAAAATAGCAAAAATTGGCAGCTTTATAGAAATCGCTATCCCTGAGCAATCATAAGCAAAAACTCTAATGGCAGGACAGACAGAGGGAGAATGACAGACTTTTTACTTCTGCAGAGATTGTGTACATTGACTGTTATTGGTGGGCTGTAATGACAGAAGTAATAGTGGCCTTTTGTGGTTGAAATGTTCTGAAATGGGTTGTTTTGTCATTACTGGTTCATGTTTTGTTTCATTACTTACTAGAAAAATGTTCAAAACTACAAATTTAAAACACACTCTAACAAGTGGTGCTGTATTTTACAAGGAACATAACTTAATACAATCCAGATGGTGCATCAAAGAACACAGTCATGTATGCATGGCCCTAAAAATATGTAGAAGGGTCCCATGGTTTGAAAACAGCCCAAAGGTAAACTTAATCTGCCACTGTCCTGATGCATTTTGTTTGAATATGGATTTAAAAGCAGTTTCAATGAACATGAGTTTCAAGGGCAGAAAAGTACTGTTAATGCTAAGTCTATTTTCACTGCGAGACTTTATTGTTGTGTTTAGCAAATGGCTATCAGTGTTTGTGTTATAGAATTTGAAATAAAAGTTTTAAATGTCTCTAGTCATTGTAGAAGTAAAGAAGAAAAGAGTGTGCAGGCTGAGAGGTATGAACAGTGTTTATGGTAACTGGGGAGACACTGGCCTGACATTGTCCATTAAAACAATGAAACAAGTCATGGGCATTCAGAACTGCCAATTAGCTGAAACACCCATGTGCCTCTGGTACAAGAGGTTTGGGAGGTCACTCAGTGGAAGTTCGACTTTTCATTTTGTTTTTACTGAAAAAAGTAACTATGAATTAGTGAGCTTACAGATAATCCATGTAAATGTTAAAAATGCAGAACGGGGAAATGATACTTTAAAAGCAGAGCGAAAGAATATAACTAAAGTTGTAGGGGAAGATGGTGAATAAGATGTGCTCATTAGTAATGTTCTCATTACTACTTATCCCTGAGGTAAAAGAAGACCTCTTTCTTAGAATAGATAAATAAAGGGAAGAAACTCTGCACCTATAACTAATGCCAAACTGTTATATGACACCAGCAATGAAGCTGTCATGTTGGATGACTAAAAATGTGGTCCTTAAAATTATTCACGTCTACTTAATGCATTAGTTAAACACCTTTATTAATGTCAGAGATATGCTCATATATTTGGTCCTTATTCATCCAAAAAGTTAATGGTGATCCACAGGGAAGGGTAGTTTCAGAACATTTAGAGGTTTGTGAACTTAGATGGCAATTACATTTAAATGCCACCATTGCCCCAGGTTTGAATGAAAATATAAGTATCAATAGTGTTTTAAAATTAAAGAATTATGAGGGGGTCTTGAATTAATATTACTTTATAGTACATATTTTAACAATTTTATTGTTTTAAAACAGTTTCTTTATTTTAAATTGTTTTTTTTTATGTTATATCTTTAATTGTTTAATTAATGCATTTACTTGACTAGTAATTGTTTAATTAACTTGTTTTACTGGGTATAAAAGGGAAGCAGCTAGTGTAAGTCATTGTTCTGAAGTCCCTAACAGTGACTTGGGACAAAAGCGTTTAACCTTTATTAAATAAAGTGCCAGTTGGTTTATCTTTGGTGGCTATTCCTCCAAGGACAGAAACTTTACAACACTAGACTTAATGAAGGGATACACGCAAATTCCACTTAAAATGTCTGCCATAGAAAGCCAGCTTTTGTAACTCCAGGTGGTCTGCTTCAGGAGACGTGATTATGTGGCCTAAAAGGGCCTAAGCCACCTTTCAGAGTCTGATGGGTAAAATACGGAAGCGCCTGCCATGGTACGCTGATGCATGCCTGGATAACACTGAATCTAAGACAGGAAGGCTTGGCTGTGAATGCTAAACATTGAACTGAGCATGAGGGAAGCTAAACATTTTAAGTATCTTATAATCTTATAGGATGAGAAATAGAAAAACAGAGTCTGTAAAAACTGGCCTGTGCCCTCCACTAAACTACAGATGAAGGTTTTTCTTGGAATAGTTAGGTACTACAGAATGTTAGTACCCATTTTCTTTTGCCTGTCCTTTCACAGATTTCACAAGACAGAAAGCCCCTGCTAAGAACCAATGGGCTCTTGAGGCAGATAGAACGTTTAAAAAAGTGAAAACGATACTATATTCCAAAGCTGTTAGTGACTCATTTTACCAAAGAGTTTAGCCTATACATCAATGCATCATAGGGAGGTTTGTTGGAAGCACTATTCCAAGATCATTCAAGATAGGGGGCATCTTGTGTGCTATAACACCAGAGCATTGAGCAATGTTGAGACCAGTTATTCCATTATTGAAAGCGTTATAAAGTTGGCCTTCTAAGCATTAAAGTACTACTTGTTAGGCAGTCTGTTACTTCAGTTTGGTAACAGATAATGTCACTTTGCAATAGTTAAGTAAGAAAAATGATGGCAATGCAAAGTTGCTCTAGACGGCATTATCTCACCAAACCTTCCAACTCCAGTGACCCACGGACCCATGCTAGACATTCAAAAATGCGGAAAGGGTGTTGAGGGCCTACATCCCATTGTTTTGAGTCCACAACACCTGCTTTTATCTGGAAGGGGAAAGCCGCAACATATTGAAACTAGAAAATGTGTAATGTACCTTTAAGCATACAGCAGTGTGAGATGCGCAAATATTCTGACAGAGCTATTGTTGATAATACCATTTATTAGGTAGATAAAACCTTAATTGTCAGTTACTGGGGTATATAAGGGAGCAGGCTAACAGGCTAAAATCAAGAAGTTAGTTCCTAACCTGGAGAGTAATCTGAAGGAAGACCCTGGAACATGAAGTGTGAGAACCCAGTCAGGGTTATTAACCGAGATATGTACCTTATAGAAATATCTGTTATTAGAGCTGATGACATGGCCTGTAAGAGGCCTGCCTTGCACTTTCTTTATTCAAAGATAGCTGTCCTGGAGGAGCTGTGTAAAATGAAAGCTGTTGATACGAATTAATTAAGGGAATGTGTCTGTTTAAGGAGGCAGTTATTTTATTGGACCATGTGAATTACTGAGTAAACCTGTATTTTATATAAATCCTGTCTGCAGGGTCTTCTTGAATTTATAGTGCCACTCAACATCCAGTTAAGTGACTTGCTCATAATATACTCAAGACGTGTGTGTGTGTGTGTGTGTGTGTGTGTGTGTGTGTGTGTGTGTGTGTGTGTATATATATATATATATATATATATATATATATATATATATGTATATAGTGGGAGGTTGGCATAATGGTTAAGGTGTTTGCCTTACATACACAAGGTGCAAGGTTTGATTTTGATACGGGGTAAAATGGCCTATAAGGGCAGTTAGCCTAGTAGTAATCTATGATCCTATATCTATACATATATATATATATATATATATATATATATATATAGGTGGTGTATATATATATATATATATATATATATATATATATATATATATATATATATATATATATATATATATATATATATATACCACATGGATCACATTCACATTGCCGAAAGTACAGTTCTCCGAACCACACTTTGCTGAGACCATAACTCCGAATTTACACTTCTCCGAAACTGCACATTGCCGAAACGGAAAAGAGTTAAACCACACTAATTTTCTCTACTTTTTGCGGGGGCAAGCCCACCTGCGCCCCCCCACACCCCCTGCTAATTATGTATACTAACTCCGAGATTGCACTACAGTGTCAGCAGCATATTTGATCATACATACTGCAGTGTGATAGCAAAGTGCCATTTCGGAGAAGTTTAAATTCAGAGTTATGGTCTAGACAAAATGTACTTCGGAGAACTGTACTTTCGGCAATGTGAATGGGAACCATGTATATTTGTATGTATATACAGGTCTACTTAAAAAGATCTAAACCTAAAAAAGTCAACAAAATAATAAAGTACTATTGACAATAATATCGCTAACCATGTAACGAAAGCTTTCCCAACCAAGTCCAGTATCACACAATACCAGGGAAAGGGCATGTTTCCCAAACCAACTATTATACTGATTGTGCAGAAATAAATTAAATATTCCAAATGAAAAAAAAAATTTTATTTTTTAATTTGAGCACTCTAATATTTTTATCTGAGACATACAAAAAAGAAGTTATGTTCTTACCTGCCATTACTCAGATCTAGTTTGCAAGCAAACCAGACCAGCCATAAACCTCAGGTGCTAAGGCTACACACAGCCACAAAAATCAGAGACAGTATCTCAGTTAACAAATTAACTAAGGGTAGCGAAATATACCCCATGAGGTAAGAAACAATATACCTGGAAGGGGTTAAGGCATGTCGACCAGACTCTAGTCGTGACTCATGGAAGAATGTTCCACAGTGGAACCAAAAGATGTCCTGTCTTTGGAGGCTTTGTCAACCCTATACGGATCTGGTAGAATGGCCCTTAGGTTTGGTAGGCAAGGCCTGATTCGACTTAGAATATACAAAGGCTATACAATCAGTAAGCCGTTTAGAAGTAACTGCCATGCCCTTTTTATTGTCTGCAAGCGACAAAAAGCTGATCTGTTTTCCTGTAATCTTTATTCCTGTCCAAATAAAATCTTAGTTGTCTGTGGACATCCAACTTGTGCAGCATATACTCCAACTTGCTGGTATGGTTTTGAAAAGGTAGGGAGTTCTATGGACTGGTTAATATTGTGATAGAACATACCTTAGGAAGGAGGAGACTCTATCTGGGTGGAAAATTAAGTATTTGACTGATAGTGCTTGCAGCTCTGAAACTCTTCGAGCTGAAGTAACAGCTACAAGAAAAAGTGTCTTCCACGACAAGAACTTCAGGAGGCAAGAAGAGGCTGGTTCAAGGGCAATAACAAATTTAAATTCCATGGGAATAAAGGTTCTCTGATGGAAGGATCCTTTCATAAAAGTCTTACAAAGCCTGTGGGACATAATAGGAGAACCATCCTCACCAACATGGTAGTTGGATATGGCTGCCAACTGTACTCTTAGTGTGGAAGTAGAGGCTCCTTTGTGAAAAAGGATGGATAGAAATTCTAGAACTTTATGTAAAGGAGCTACTAGGGGGTCCAAGTGTTGGCTAGATGCCCAGTATACAAAGCGTTTCCATTTACTCCTGTAGAGTTTTGTAGTGGAAGCCTTATGAGAGGCAACCAGAATGCGTTGAACTGCCGGAGAAAGTAGATCAGACCTGGCTAGGCAGGGAAGTGGAGCAGCCAAGCTGCTAGTTTGAGGGATAGAAGAGATGGGTAAGGAACACCCATGGGTCAGTAGATCTGGTACTGGGTCCAGGATCCACGGTTCCTCTGTTTGATGAACCATATCTGTCGAGGCCAGAATGGGGCTATGAGTATAATTGTCCTTTCCAGGTTCCTGGCTTTCTGAAGAAATTTGGGAATCAAGGGGGTAGGTGGAAATGCATATAGGAGACTGTATCAGTCGTCCCTGGGGACATCCCAGAGGTAGAAGGGCAAAATAGCTTCTGCATTTGGTATTCATCGGGGAAGCAAATAGATCGCAGCAAGGCTGGCCCCATCTGCGGAAAATTCTTTCCGCCACCTGTAACGAGGACTACTCGTGAGGTAACAGGATGGCTCTGCTCAACCTGTCCGCAATGACGTTGGATGACCCCGGGATGTGCGTTGCTATCAGAAAGTGACCCATGGACTCTGCCCATTGCCAAATTCTCATGGCCTCTCTGCATAATGGGTAAGATCTGGTTCCCCCCTGTTTGTTTATGTACCAGACTACAGACATGTTGTCTGTCTGAACTGCTACTGTTCCTAGAGGTAGGAGGGTTTGAAAGTGTTGCAACGCCAGGAACACCGCCCTCATTTCTAGAACATTTATGTGCAGGTTGTACTTTATGTTGGACCATTCCCCTTGGAATGTTCTTCCCTGAAATAGTTCCCCCCACCCTATCAGAGACGCATCCGAGAACAAATGGATGACCCATAGTGAGATCTTGACTGTACACCCACCATGACAGATCTTGTTTGCAAGAATCTGTTATCAGAATCTCGTGCGCTAGGGGTAACTGCTGGAATGACCACTGCGTGAACTGCAGCCATTGTAGGAGCCTCATGTGCAATCTCCCCATAGGGACTGCAATCAGGGACGCTGCCCTGAGTCCCAAAACCTTCAAGACTAGTTTGGCCGGGGCTTTCCTGATTTGCAGTAGAAGAAGAACCTGTTCCTTGAGGGATGAAGCCCTTATTGGAGGGAGCTTTACCAGTGTTAAACATGTATCTAGGTCTGCTCCGATGAACGAAATATGCTGTGAGGGCAGTAAGGCATATTTTACGAAGTTTATGGAAATCCCTAGGTGGGAACAAAGGTTGACTGTGTAGTCTCTGGCTTGTATGAGGCGATGCTCAGTGGTGGCGGTGCGGAGCCAGTCGTCCAGATAGGGAAACACCCGGAATCCTAGACGTCTCAAGTGAGACGCTACCACTGCCATGCATTTGGTGAATACCCTGGGGGCTGAGGTGATCCCAAAGGGCAGGGCTCGAAATTGAAAGTGACTGGCTCCCAGCCGGAAGCGCAGGTGATCTCTAGACGGTCTGGCCATTTTTATGTGGTAGTACGCGTCCTTGAGATCTATCGAGCACATCCAGTCATCCTTCTGTAAAAATAGAAGGATCGATTGAAGCGTGACCATCCGGAACTTTTCCTTCTTCACGAAGGTATTGAGATTGCTGAGATCCAAAATGGGTCTCCAGTCCCCTGTCTTTTTGGAACTAAAAGAACCTTGAGTAAGTTCGGATCCTTTTTGGTCTGCGGGACTGGCTGGATGACTCTTTTGAGCAGCTTTGAAATTTCTATTGCTGCTGGGCCAGATGGGGTGGCACATCTGGAAACCTTCTTTGTTGGGGTGGAGTTGACATGAAGGGGATTTTGTATCCTCTGGTTACAATGCTTTTTACCCAAGAGTCCGAGGTGAGAGTTAGCCAGGCCTGTGGGTATAAAGCCAAGCAACCCCCGACTGCCTCCAGAGCAGGACAGTTGGGCCCCCGTTCAGGAGTGCTGGAAAGGCTTACCAGGGACAGAATCCCTGTCTCCTTGGTTCTGCGGACCCCCTCTTCCATTTCTGCCCCCCCCTCTGCCTCTGGGGGGGGGGTCACTCTGTGTGGCCTGGAAAGATCCCTGAGTTTTACGGAACCACATTTTTCTGCCTCGTTGCCCTTTAGGGTATGGTCTAGTTGGAGCAGAAAAACGGACTCCGACAGCAGACAGAGTCTTTCCTTCTTGCTCACACCGAGTTAGTGTCTCCTTCACTTTGGGCCCAAATGGCACCATCAAGGAAGACTTGAAGGCTTCCACAAATGAGCACAGCCGCATCCAGGATTGTGCAATCGCTGAAGCTGCAGCTCTACTCGATCCTTCAACCGCCTCTGAGATGAGCCTCATGGATGAGTTCACTATGGAGGTAAGGGTGTTAAGCTGTGCTGTTACCTTATCTGAAACAGCAGCTCTCCCAGCTCCTTGATGAGATCCCTCTGCAGACGTGTAAAATGTGTCAAATAGTTTGCATGGAAAAGTCGCTGAACTAAAAATATCTGTCCATAGTCCTAGAATTCTTATTAGGAGGATGAAAGAAGAGGAAGACTCAGACATCTCCTTTTTAGTGGCTGCAGCCACCACCATAGCGTCGACCAGGACTCCCTTGGTGAGATAAACCTTGTCCTGGGGGGGCAGTGATAAATTTGCTCGGTTTTCGAGGGACCGGTTCCACTGTGTCCAGTGTCTCCCATGCCCTTCGAGCAATTAAATCCATTAATTCATTAACCCAGGAGGTAGAAGGTTGAGCACCAAAAGCCTTCAGCAACACCGACTCGTCCTCAGTGGGGGCTAAGGACTGCCAATCACCCCTCTGTTTTAAGAACTCCAAGATGTCCGCAAATGAGACATCCTCAGAGGGGACCCCTCTGCCTCATCCAAGTCAGTGTCAGATGTTAGAGATTCCTGCGGGGAATCCAAGTGCCTCCTCTTGCACAGTCTTTTCCTCGGAACCTCATCGGAGGGGCTTCGGTGAGGCCTCGAACAGGGGCACCCTCTGGGGTGGCTGAGGCAATGGTGCTCGCTTTGGATGGGTCGTGGGGGCAGAAACAGACCCTTAGGGAGGGAGAAGATGCCTCCGATGAAGTGGTTGTCTGTGCAGACAAAACCTTCCTCATAAGGTCAAAAACCCCTGAACCCCGGGCTGAGGATTCCTCCGGTTCGAAGAACATGGAAGGATCGGCCTCGACCGCCGAGCCAATCTGCGCCGAGGCCCGAGAGGAGAGTCGGCACTGATGCGCCTCGGTCCCGGAACCGAGGAGAGATCGTCGACTCGACTCACCTACAGGTTCGTCAATGGTGTCGATCGTGCAATGGACGGTTTCAGCACCGAGGGCTCCACTATCATCGGCTCATCCTCTCCCGGCTCCGAAGACTGGATGGATCTCGAAGGAGGACCTGTTGGAGATAAAGGGAGGCCTTCTAGTTTCGACACCAATTGGGAGGAAACTGCAATCAACTTGGAAAGGGCCATGTTCTCCATAGGTTTCTGCATGACACGATCCACATCTGTATCGGATAAGGTCTGGAAGATCGAAGATGGCACCGACGAAGAATGGAAGGTGGCGGTAGCTCGTTCCAAGACCTGGGGCTCAGTGAAGACAAGCGTCGGCCTTTCGCCCGAAGTCTGTGGAACAAGATGAACTCGGAGCCGATGACATGGGCTCTGACATCTTTGACCCCTTCGAGGACTTAGAAGCCTGGTCCAACTTGTCCAAAGCCTCCTGGAAGGCAGGCTTATGTAGTCCCCTATCTATAAGTTTCCTGCGTCTATCTGTCATGACCCTCCCGCTGAAGGAATGGCATATAGAGCAATCCTCTTGCAGGTGGAGAGGGCCAAGACAGTGTGGTTGTCAGTGATGGACATTTTCTGCCCACACTGACATCTTTTAAAACCGGATTTGGCTTTTTCTGACATAACCGGTAGAAAGACACTCTACTATGAAAAATTTTAAAACACTAGCTATAACAAGTAATAACTATAAGAAAATATTTATATAAGTATTGCTATAAGTGGGTAAGAAGAGGTAGGCCACAAAAGGGGACCTATGAAAAGTGACAGGATTAATTACAATAACACACACACACACACACACACACACACACACACACACACTAGTACTAATCAAAAACTAACTTCTCAAGAACTATAAGAACTTTTTAAACTAGAAAGATAAGAATCTTATCTGAATATAACAAAATTCTCTCTGGTCCGAGCTCTCGTCGATGTGATCCATTGCAGCGGCAAACTAGATCTGAGTAATGGCAGGGAGGATTGTGGGATATAGCCTGATCTCGAGCTTCTCTAAGATGCAGAGCTTTGCTATAACCGAGGATCGGCTCCGAACCCGTGTGTAAGAACAAACGGCGAGATTGAACACTCTCACATTAATATTTTCGATATTATTTTGTCAAGTGATTTAGGTTTAGATCTTTTTCAGGAATCCTATAAATATTAGTACAAATTAAATTAATAAATAGAGAATGCCGCAGTGGTACGGCGGTAGCGTTGTTACCTCACAGCAAGAGGTTCTCCCGTTCGATTCTCGGCGTGGCTTGGGAGTGCCTTCTGTGTGGAGTCTGCATGTCCTCCCCACGGTTGGGTAGTGTTCAAAACACATGCGTGCGTAAATGGGCGTGCCTTCATTGAAGGTTGGGCATCGAGCTGGCACCTCGGCATTTCGTAAAAATCTACTGCCAATCATTAGCGGATCGGCGTTCCGCTGTGGCGACCCCTTACCGGGAAAAAGCCGAAAGACAAACAACAACAACCAAAAATTAATAAATAGAGAGTCCTTTGTGAAAACAGGATATTTCTTTAAATGTAGAAGTGTTTTTATTAAATTGTACTTTTTGCTTTAAGAACACAAAGATTCCAGGCTGTATTATCAAGCATGTTTGTTTAATGAGCTATTGGATGCACTATCACAAAAGGCAGACAGCTGTCCAGAAAGAGGCAGCATTTGTCCTTGTTGAAAAGGACTGGATATCTAAAGCAGTGGCAGTAAAAGACAGAATCAACCACAGTAAGGTAAGAATGTGGAAACTGTTCCTTCCAGAATTCTCCAAAAAGAGAGCCATCAACAGAGATTGTTTGCTGCTAGGAAAAGACTGAATTAAAGGTACTTACTGTGCATTTAGTTAAACCACATGACTTATTTCCTTGGAGAAGCCTGCTTTACTTTCTTTTTGCATAAAACTATTTTTATAAAGATTCTTGGCTATGCCTGTAAATGGGATCTTTTTGAACAGCACACTATTCCAGTAAATTCAGTAGAGAGTCGATTATTCGAAATTATTGGGACCTAGGGTAGTTCGGATAATCAAACTGTTTGGATAATCAAACATATAAATGAACAGGATAAAAAAAACATCTAAAATCTTGTTTTTTTTGGCACACAGGCATATACTTTTCACCTATTCAGCGATTCCAGTGGACAATAAAGAATATTTTTCACACATGAGGTGGCTGCAAGCTCAAAAAACATGCAAATTCAGACTTTATGATTTTTCCTACCTGAAAGCTATGGAAGGCCGGTTCTGATAAATGACTGTTCAGATAATCGATTTTCTACTGTAGATACAAATAAATAAAGACTGATATATAGATGCTGCCATGTAGTTCCATAAAACAAGTTTTGTTTCTGTCCAAACACACCATATTTGCTCTTTTACTGAACCACACTGCTCCATGAGTACAGTTTGCTAGTAGGTGCATCAACTACCTCCATAATCTCACTTCCTCCCTGTAGATTTTGGCATGCCTCTTGTCATGAAAGCCATGGAATCTTTTTTTAAACTCACCTTGCAACAGTTCTCTACACCTGCATAGCTCCTCAGTACTGAAACTGATTTCCAGAGTGGCATGATCACACACAGGTAAACATTTCAATATTTTCTGTGCCCCTAGTATCAAAGCATTCAGAACATCAAGTGTGATATGACAGCTGATCCACTGAAACATGAGAATCATCACTTCTGATAGGTTGTGTGTACTGATGTAGTAGCCGAGCTCCAGACTGAAAGAGTAGCACTCCACTTTCATACAAAAATACTGGAGCTGAAGAACTGGGTTACAAAGTTAAGACTGAGTGGCCACTGATCTGCTGTCTTACCTCAGTAGGATGATAAGACTGAGCGGCCAGTGATCTGCTCTCTTACCTCGGTGGGATGAAAAGACTGAGCAGCCAATGATCTGCTCTCTTACCTCAGTAGGATGATAAGACTTAGCGGTAAGTGATCTGCTATCTTACCTCAGTGGGATGATAAGACTAAGCGGTAAGTGATCTTCTCTCTTACCTCAGTGGGATGATAAGACTTAGCGGTAAGTGATCTGCTCTCTTACCTCAGTGGGATGATAAGACTTAGCGGTAAGTGATCTGCTCTCTTACCTCAGTAGGATGATAAGACTTAGCGGTAAGTGATCTGCTCTCTTTCCTCAGTGGGATGATAAGACTTAGCAGTAAGTGATCTGCTCTTACCTCAGTGCAATTATCTACTCTCTTACCTCAGTAGGATAATAAGACTGAGCAGCCAGTGACCTACTCTCTTACCTCAGCAGGCTAATAAGACTGAGTGGCCAGTGATCTGCTTTCTTACCTGAGTGGGATGATAAGACTGAACAGCCAGTGATCTGTTCTCTTACCTCAGGAGGATAATAAGACTGAGCAGCCAGTGATCTGTTCTCTTACCTCAGTGGGATGATAAGATTGAGAGGCTAGTGATCGGCTATGTTACCTCAGCAGGATGATAAGACTTAGCAGCCAGTGATCTGCTCTCTTACCTCAGTAGGATGATAACACTGAGTGGCCACTGATCTGCTCTCTTACCTCAGTAAGATGATGTAGGAGCTCTTATTGTACATACTACGGTATATATTAAAGGTAACCTCCAGGTCTACAGCCAGTGACTGGACAAATATGCAGTTAGCATGTAGAAGGCAGATCCTGGCCCTTTGTAGGCATGCAAGAATGATGTGTCATGAGCAGAGAATGTACATGTACCTCTGCTTGGTGAAGCAGGGCAACATAAAATATCTGACTCTCCACACAAAAGATAATGTGGGTACAAAAGAGAGACCTTTCCTTAACATTAGTTATTTTAAGGAAAGGTGCCTCTTTTGTACACGTCTAGAGCAAATGTAAGTCAAACTTTGTTAGATTTATGTCTGTTTTGCAGAAAGCTTAATCTAGCCTATTTATTCAAAGATGTTAAAGCTGACAAATGTCTGCCCTTTTGTAAAAAAAGTTCTTACAATCCCATTCAGCTGGGAAATGTTAAACCTAAACCAAGGTTTTATAATTTAGATGAATAAGGAAATAGAAGCTTTAATGCAACTGTCTAAAATAACTGATTTACTTTTTACGAGAGCTGATAAGAGGAGTGGGTTAATTATGATGTACCAGAGTGATTATGTAAATGAAATACAAAACAAAATGTTGTATAATTGTGATGAATATGAGAAAGTTCCATTATTAGTGGTTAACAAAAGTTATGATTTTATACACAGTATTTTTTGATTAATTAGTGAATGGTAACATTGCTCCCGAAATGTATCATTTTTGTACAACTCAGAGCCAAAACTGCCTATTCTGTTTGTTTGGAATACCTAAGTTACATAGTAAGATACAGCCCATCCCATTTAGGCTGATAGTGGGTCCTAGTATATTTTTGCACAGTCCTGAATGTGTATTGGAACTGAAAGGGCATTATAATTGTGACTGTTTAGGGCTTATTTATAGCGCCATATGCTCAGCATGTTGCTCATTTTATGTAGGCATGACTACAAGAAAATGAAGAACTAGAATTAAAGAACATCTATATGCTGTACGAAGTAAAGATGGCAACAATGCAATTATAAGCACATGTTTACAAAAAATGTCTGTTTTCTGTATTAGAAAAACTGTCTAAAAATGTGTTTGGGGGTGATTACAATAAATCTGTGTTAAAAAGGGAGACCTTATGGCAATTAAGATTACATGCTGATAAAAAGGCCTGGTTTAAATGAAACTATATGTATTAAATGTTTTTTATAAATGCTTTTATAAATATTATCTGTGCAAGGTGACGTGTGAATTTTGAGATGTTCCCTGAATTTTTTATGAAGGTTTTCATTGCATATTGTTAATTGAAACTGGTATTTGAGTGTGGATGGAAAGGATGATTGTTTTTTTTTATTCTGATGAAGACTGTGGATGAAAGCATTGAATAAATAGATATTTCTTCACTGTGTGGTTGCCTTTGAATATTTTTGGTTTGGTTTAAATTATTTCCATTATCTTGGCATTGTGCCAGTATTTGATCTATGCCTAAAGTCGATAATCATGGAAAGGCTAGGAAGCTTTCCTAATGTTATAATCATAGTATGCAAGTATCAGTTGAACAATTTAAGTGATAAATGATAGGTTAATTGTGCAGGAAAGATAGTTTGCAATTACTGTGGCAAGTTCAACTAACTTTAGAAGTGGCAGATGAAGCTTACTGTGAGAATACCTGTTTTAAACTGCAACTCCTTAAGTAATTTGTAGACTGCTGTTACTAATCCTGAAAGGTGTGTCACCCAAATCATGTTCCTATGAACCACTGATTCAGTGCTGTTACTTAATGAACAGGAGCCAACTGTGGTAACAAACCCTAAAACATGGCTGTGTAGCAATGATCCCAATGGTGCATGAAGATCCAATTATATCAGAGTTGACTGGTGAATGGTGCTTCAATTTGGCATTTGAATAGCCTTAAAGTACTTTTGCACTCTTCCAGAATAGTTTTGGATAGCTTCCTAAAAGGATAGTGCAGTTACACTTCCAAATGCCTATATACATATGCCTATATCCATGAAATCATTATCTACCATCTTATGTCAACTCACTGTATAAATGTGCATCTGATCTGGATGTCGCAACAATTTCTAGGGAGGAGTAGTGTAGAAAAAAATATCCCACTGTCTGCCTCTCAAGAGTGAATGACAAGTTCGACCATAGTGGACACACCTTGGGGCAGACAGCAACACCTCACTGGGGCTGACAACCTTGGGTTTCTGCAGGACTGACCTACACCCCCCCCCCCAGCCTGCTGGATCTTTTAATCAGCCATTTCTTGAATTTGTCCATTTTCCAATGCCTCCATTATACTTGGGGGAATTTACAGACAATAGTTCAGTTGCTGGGAAAGGGTTGGACACCCCTTTTGTGTCAAAAGCTCTGTATATTCCAGAAAAGCCTGACGATTATTGTCCATGTAGAGATGCATCTTTTTGTCAAACATTTGCAGAATGCTCCCAGGAAAGACTGAAGGTAGCAGTCATTGGTATTTTATGTACGCACACTTCTCGTGATTTTTTTTTTTTAACTGGGGACATTATAGACATCAGGAAACATCTCTGCCACAATAACCAAAAATAAATAACAGCAGCAGATACACTACAACTGATTAATACAAGTCAAACAGTGAAAACAGGATTCCAACCTGGTTACTTGTTCTTTGGAAGCTACCAGAAATCACTTACAGGCAGATATTCTGATGACCAATTACTTCTTACAACACAAAAGGACTGAAGATGGCACAGACTATTTAACCTTTGGCTAGACTTTAGACAAATATTCTAGGCAAGGGCTAAGATATAAAGGCAGATGACCACCTACAGGTAATTCCTATGGATAAGGTATGATACTGCAGCAGTGATCTTTATGAAGATAATCTAAAAGTGTACACAACAGATGAAGGATGTAAGTTACAGAGTTTTCTGACTACCCTTTTGTGAAGCTTATTCTTCACCATCAATTTGTGTGGTCATTAGTTCTTTCATCCAACATCTTCACTTGTATCAGGAAGAACACAATTTCTTGATCTTATAGCAAGTCTCTCTCATTTCATGAAGCTTATAATTTTCTGCACTCACATGTATGTTAAGTATCAGTGTAAAAAAAACTGGCTATCAGCCTCTTTAATAAATGCTGAATTTTAGAAATTTCATTTTAGGGCATTTACTTGCATGAGGATCTTCCTTAGAGGCTACTGCAACATGTTTATCAGGTTTGACTTACTCAAATGCCAAACTCCGTTGGCTTATATTATCCATGAGCCACACTAACAGCGAGCTGTATCTTGTTACAGGGCTGAGAAGACACAGAAATGTTATGCTTCACATGTGGTTCCTTAGTTAATTAAAGTCATCATCAAAGTTTACAAGTCCATTTGCCAAGAAATTGTGCTTTGATTCAGTGCAGTTTTAAAGTAATTATCTGTATCCGAGCCTGAGAAAACAATTTAATTTCTAAAACATAACAGGAAGTGTGGGGAGGAGTACATCTTGTCACTCAAACCGGTCATGTGATCTCCTTGCAGCTGCTGTTTATTTTAATAAATGTCAAAGGAGTCATAAATCAGTAGTGACAGTGGTCTGTATTAGGCATGGGACATGGAATCCTTCCTTTGCTTTGGTATAAATGAAAGACTGGCAACTTATCCTGAGTCTGGCAAACCATCTTCTAGTTTTCTTCCTCTCTTAATCCCTTTAAAGAGTATACCAGCCCGATTATTTTTTTCAGACCATTTTTAAAAATTGATTGTTTAAGCCACCTAGACCTGGAGCATTTGTTAAAGTTCTCTAATGCAATTTTCTACTTTTTCCATGGTTATAGGAGTTTCTGGACTTACTTTTGGAGGCTTAAAAAAAGAGACATGCATTCTTTTACTGAACTGAATATACCCTCTTGAAGCTTGTTACTAGACTCAGCCCTTTTCTCTCGGGAGTACAGTGTCTAGGTGAACTGAGTTTACTTTTTAAATTCCTTGGCATTTCACCAGCCCTGTATTTCATTTTGATCTTTCCACCTATTATTTTTTTTCATCTGTTTTGTTCTTTGGTTTACTTTGTTTTCTAGCTCTGAACTAGCATTCTGTTTCACTTTTCTCACATTCATTTTGGTTTTATGGAGACATATACTGTTATTTTTGTCCATGGGTACAATGAAACATGCACCATGTATGTATGCTACATACATTTCAGAAAATAATTTATTTTGTGCAATCACATATGCCAGAATTAAATGTTTAAATGGGATTATTTGGAATACTTATGTTTTATGAGTGTACAGACTATTTAGAAAGTTTAATTCTTGGTTGGCTATTTTTTATGTTATTTCTTGTATTTTTTTAATTAGGAAGTAAAAATGCATATCACGGTCTGGGGTTAAGGGTTATACTACATGAAGGGGACAACATTGTGGAAGATGACTTAAAATTCTAAAAGTCCTAACTGTGTCACTGTTTAGATCTCCATATGTATTTTCTCTATTTCCTCTGAATAGAATAATTAATATGCTACTTCGACTTGCCATAACTAGTTTAAACATAATGCTTCATAATTTACAGTTCTTTTTCTGGTTGACTGTAAACTTCTCATCTGTTTGTCTCTGAGTTTATTTAATGTTTCTCATTATGTTTTTCAAGTCTTTTTATTCCTTATTGTGAAATGTCTTTTTTTTTTTTTTTTACAATACCTTTATTCCACAAAAATCTGACACTAGTCTATGATGAATTTATCACATCAAAACCAAAAGCAGCTCCAACAAATTACCAAACTGAAGTAATGTCAAATGAGTATTCTTCTGGATTGCACAGCCATTGCCCTTAACGTACACTCCAAGGAAGCAACTCACTTCAGATATCCAACTAGCCTATGTCTTGCCTCAGTTATTTAACTGGTCTTGTCATTCTTTTGTGTTAATGGATTCTGTTATACAGTCTGCTTTACTTGGGGGGAGGTTACTCAATTAACATCCCATCCTATAATTGTCCTTTCTA
Source organism: Protopterus annectens (assembly GCF_019279795.1). Lineage (NCBI taxonomy): Eukaryota > Metazoa > Chordata > Ceratodontiformes > Protopteridae > Protopterus > Protopterus annectens. The sequence continues at coordinate 431,895,438 of NC_056743.1, forward strand.
GTAAGAGAGGGACAGAATTCCTTCTAGCACCCGGTACTTCCCTGTGTTGGAATTATACACAGTACTAACATGACAAGTCCGTCTTAGGACTGGACTGCCATGAATAATTTCTTCATACTGAATCCTCAAGTGAAATGAACTGTTTCTTAGTAGCACTGCCAAAGTTGGCTCTTTTCCCAAGGCCTGAAGAACCCAATATCTTAAACTCAGCCTTTTCCCTAAAGTTGCGGACTCTGTAAAACTAAATTTTATTTTATGAAGCAAATACAGATCAATCTAAAGTATTTATTTTATTTTATTTATGTTTTGTTTACTGGATTACTGCCACTTTCCTGTGTCCTATTTACAGGAGAGACCTAAGGTGGTATTCAAAGTGATTAGAGGAAATTTGGCCAGGGCACTGATGAAATCACCATACTCTTTCCAAAGGGGCACCAGAGAGTGTTTCCTGTTGGAGGAATGGAAGGGGTGGGTCAAAGATGCTGGAACAGGAACATGTGTATGGCACTGAATAACAACAGTATGCAGTTTTTTTTTACAAAAAAGAAATCTGGGAGTGATCTGGGGTGATATGAAAGACCTAGAAGAAATAACAGCATTACAGTCAAAAGATACTTTGGATGACCAACTAAAAAAGCTAGCAGATGTGAAGCACAATGTGCCACATTTGTCATGAAATGATATTACAGACTGGAGAGTAATTTGGGTCATTCTGAGCTTCAAAGGGATGGAAATGATGGGCTGTGATTTCCTAAGCAGTCTAATCATTTTTATGATGTTGTAAAACAATCCTGTGATTCTGCTCAACAGTCAGCATTAGCAGACACAAGGACAACATGTGTGTGAAAAAAGCCAAGGAAAACGTGGTCAGTAGCACTTATATATGTGGAAGCAACAGGGAGTTCAAGCATTAGGCTGCAAATGCAACAGCTTGAATCAAGAAGAAATGTTTTTTACCATAACTTTTTGATGGGCAGCCCCCCCAGCCAGACACATATTTTTGGGGTCTACTTGATGTTGAAGACCAACAATATTGAAGCTGATATTGTCTGCACCAGATTAGCGAAAGCAAAAAACATCGAAAGCTTAAATGGAAATCTCCGTAAGGGGTGATTACCATTTAGTTCAATGTAGTGTGGTCTCGGAGTTGATATATTTAAGTAGGGGGGGTGTGGGGGGCACAGCCCCTCCACATGGGTGGTGCAGGGGGGCTTGCCCTCCTGTTTGCAAACGTAAGTTTTTATTTATATTTGTTTTTAGCCATTTTTTTTTTATCTTTCGATGTTTCAGAATTCGATGATATGGTGTCGATCATATCAGATTTGATATTCTGAAACTTCAATAAGATAATATACATGCTATTTTTGAGTGGAAGTACACAAACTGTTTGGTGTTCTGGCAATCTAAATTAAAATGATTACCCACCTCAGTAAGGAAACTTTCTTTGATATCTGTTACAAGACTATAGCTACTTTAGTTGTCATGCAAATTACATTCGTTGAGCTTGCTGGTAGGGTTCCATTGAAATTTTACAGGTTGCATTCTTTTGGTTTAAATAAAAGGAGAATAGAGGTTCAGGGTAGGGCTGCAAATATGACTAAATCCTTGTTAAAAGGTCAGTTTCTGGAACAATGTGAAAATGTGTATTCTGTTGACAGAATAAATGATTCAGATGTTTTTGGACAGAGAGTGGCTCACTGTTTTGTGAATTTCTTACAAAAGACAATGTTTTGTGCTACCTTCTAAATGTAGTAATGCTGTAAGGGTGAAAAAGGACATTGCAGTTTTCTGATCAACCAAAAGGTTGGTACTTTTGTAGAGAGGAGGGTCATTTAAATAAGGATTATATAATGAGACATGAAGTATGTAAACAACAGGGCTTGCTAAGCAAAACTGTTTAGTGGAACATTCTGTATGTAAAAATACAGCACTTTAATGGATGGACTGTCTGCTAAAGAAAGAGAATATTGTTATGATTGAGGAAACCACCTGAACTGTTTTTGATACCACTGCTACTGGTGTTGATAATGTAAATAGTGATGTAAATGTCAGGGAAAATTAAGTTTTAATGACTGTAAATGGAGAAAGCAACTGAGTGAGAAAATTGGAATATTGAAGGAGCAGAAGGGAGGACGAGCTGTTCTTTGCTACAAACACACTTTTTGAAAATTGGCAAAAAGGGTATGTTGGGATGGGGACAAGGAAAGCTCCAGTAAAAGGAAATTGAAAATGTTAATACACCAGAAAAATTATCATAACAGATTTATGATTAACTTTAAATGTAAATAGTATTAAGAACTTCTCAAAGAGGTTTACAGTTTTGCAGATTACATACATCTCATTTAGTTTACTACTGAAACCGTGAAATTGCATAGGTTGACCGGTCACATGGTTGACCCGGAATCCTGAATCCGGAACAGTGAAATTGTGGCCAGGTCGAAACTGAATACATCGACAACCATACTTTGATGTATTCAACATAACAGGAGGTGACGTCAGTCACCCATGCTATGCAGCTTACCATACCATGACATTCCATAGTCAACGGTATGTGTATTTTACTATTTTGCAGGCAGGCAAGCCCCCCCTGCACTGCCCACACTCCCTGCAAATTATATATTCGATGTGATGTAGGCGATGTATTTTGGTTTGCAAAACTGCCCATTGGAAAACTGCATTTCGACAGTGTCACTCTCAATCGAATGCAATTCGCAATGGTGATTGTAAACCTGTCATTTCTACAGGATTTCAGATTTATCTGGAAAAATGAAAACAGCAGTTTTCTGAGGTACGGCAAGGGGAAGCTACTTGGTCCTTCAGGCCAGAAGTATGTTGTGTTTTGGTCACAATAATTAGGAGCAGCGCAAAGGTGGTCTTTAAAAATTACATAATTTGCCTACTTGGGAGAATTTGTGGTATGTGACTGTATACACAAGAAATGATTTGTTAGATAATTTCAGTATATGGTCTTGCAAAGGATAAGTTATGTAGAGAGATGTTTGATGTTCTACAAATATATTTATTAGTGGAGTAATCTTTATGACTAAGGATTGTAATTGTTCGTTTGTAAGTAGGGGAAAAAGAAAGAAAGGTGAAAGTGTAAATCCATGAAGGAATATTATGGTTAAAGATGGGTTTGGAGGCAATAAAAATAAGACATTTCTATAAAATTTATAATAGTAATAGTAGAGGGGAAAGGTCTAGGGTGGAGAAAGGAAGTAGATTTTTTTAATCATATTATAGTGTTTGTTAAATTTGGAATAAATTGGCAAGGATAGTAATAGGAGAATAGGCAGATAAGCATGAGAGTTTTTTTAATGAACAAAAACAAGGCTATTTTAGTAGATTATTGCAAGACCATATGTAAATGCAGAAAACTGTTATTGGGAAGAATGGTTTGATGCACACAAATACAAACTGAAAAGAAAACTTGTTTTGTAGAAAAGCAATTTAAGAAGTAAAAAGGAGACTAAATACAAAACTGTGCAGCTATGTTACATAATTTAGCAGAAAATAATAGCTTATAATTTGGTAGAAAAAAAGGAATGTATAAAAGAAAATTGAGAGAGAATGAAGAACTAGCTAAATAAGTAGAGATATGCTGCAAAATAAAATAGAATACATGAATCCTTTATTAACTTGAAAGTTACAAAGAAGCATAAATGAAGAAAGTAAGGCATTACTTATAAAATTTGTATAGGGAGAAAATTTTGTGGAATATTAGGGGACTGCCTGGTAGAACACTGAATGACGAGGCAGAGGTGGTTAAAGAGGTTCTTCAAGAGGGTGAAACTAGAAAAACACCAAGGTTAGCTGTAATAATGTTGCCTTTTTGTATGTTTTGGAAAAGAGAGAAAGGAAATAAAACATTATTATATGTGTTGAAAAGAACCACACTGCCAGATGAATAAATCCAACACGGTCTTCTTGATGAATCTGTGTTGGATTTATATGTGTAATTGAGTTTTTACAAAAGGGAAAACAGAAGGAGGATTTTAAGTTAGCAGCCACTGACAATGGCCATTACCAATGATAAAAATATATCTACATTTACCTATATCAATTTTACTTATATCAGTCTTATTAAAGTAATATGGTGATTGGTGGAACCAGGAGTTTATGATGTGTTAAAAGTTGTATTATGAAAGGAAGAACTAAAGAAGAATAACTGCTACTATTAAGAGAAGTGGTTCAAGCAACTGATTTGAAAGGGTAAAGCAGATCAGCAGTGGGGGGTGGCAGTAAGGCCTTTGAAAGTGTTTCTTGTGAAAGAATGCCAAAACATCGTGAAAATTATGACTATGATTAGATGTTTCTTGGGCTGTTACAAGAACTATATGGAAATACTTATGTGCAACCACACACAAATAGGTATTTTTGTTAAAAACTAAAGCTAAATAAATGGATTACACAAGGATGTGCTGCAAGTCCTTCATTGTTTTGTTTAGTGGGGAACTCTGGTATGGGACTTTGAAAGCAAATGAAGGATTGAATATGGGATATAGTGAAAGGATATATTATTTCAGTCATTTACTCTTTAATCAGTCGACACTGTGTGTATAGTGAAAAGTTTGATAATAAGGTAGGCTATTCTGGGAATTTTTTTAAGACAAATGGAATTGGGACTAAATAAAAAATAAATGCAAAAGATTTGGGGGGTATAGTCAGGAAAGGTGATGTCTGTTTTAATAATATAGACAAAGAGATTTTAGGGATCAATTGTAGATCTTTGGAAGTTGTTAAATTTGGAAATACATTTGCAGACGTAAGAGAAATGTCAAATGTTTGAAGCGGTTATGTTAAGATTTAAGGAAAAAAGTTTATTTGATTAAGTCAATGGTTTTATGTTTATTTAATTAGCATGTATTTTCTTTTGGAAGTTGAAGGTTTCTAGATTATACCTAATTAAGGTGGGTAGTTTTTTATAAAGAGAGTTGGGAGTTTATCACAAGGCATCTCCTAAGAAGGTTCCATTAATATATTACTTGAAATATAAGGTTAAAGAGTAAAGTTTTGTTTATATACTTTATGTGAGGAAGAAGAAACTATAAACCATTTATTTTTTGAAAGTAAAAGGTTTATGAAGTTTTGAGAATTATTAAGGGAGAAAACCAGCATGTAGCAACTTCAGTTATGAAGAGAAGAACATGTAATTGATGTTTATTGTGAAATAATATACCAAAATCAAATGAAAATGGCAAATAAGACTGTAGTGATGAGATGCAGAGGAAGATACGGAAAGGTTTTGTACAAAAAAAATGGAATAATAAGGAAGAGGTACAGAAAGTAATAAAATAGTTATATGCAGTAGAAAAGAGAAATTATTAGAGTTAGTGCTTTTTAGTAGGTTTGTAAGGTCATGATACATAATTTTATCATGGAAAAACTGGATTTACCTTCATATGAAGTGGCTATGTTGTTAATCTATTCAAACATGTTTATTTTTGTATCAACAAAGCACCCCCTAGTCTTTTCATAGATGCTGTAGGATCTTTTACATTCAACTGAGCTACCTGCAAATGAGATAGCTGGGACCTTAGTTTAATGTCTCCTCTAAAGGAAAGCATACTCAGAAGTGAAGCACCCCCTCCATGTACACTGCAGTGCAATGTCCTCTTGCCTTGGAGCAGAAGCTACAGACTTCTGATCTTCCAGCATCAGAGAGACAAGCTACGTAAGGGGTTTGCTCCATTTTCTTTTGGAAGCTATCTGTGCTTCTAGGTACAATAGTTTGGTTCATTTTTTTGTGCTATGATTGCAGACTGAACTTTGCCATTTTGCCTTACCCTCTTTCTGAATGCCCAGCAATCCCTTAGAGACTTCATCATTTCTCCTGTCCATGCAGTAAATAAAAGTATAATGCACTACTAAAAACATACCAAGTAACAACAAGGCCACTTAAAATAATTAAAAAAAAAAAAACAGAAAATGAAAAATAAACCTTTATTTTGAAATTTTAATGTACAATTGCCCATATTGCCAATGGTCTGAATTTAACTAATGGTCCAGGAACTGGAGTTCTAGCTTAGAGGTAGAGGAAATTTGTAACCAAGGGTCTACTCACGTTCCCAGAGGAAACAACAAAGATTTTTCAAAGTAACAGAGACCTTAGAGATACACAGGAAAGTTGATAGTGTGAACATCATCCCAAAGAGCAGGTATGAGGTCAGCAGTGAGTACATGTTTGTGCATGAGAATATGCTTTTGGCTTCAGGCTCTCAGGCTATGCAACTTTTCTCTACAGAACTGGTGGAAGTGGGCATATGGCTTAATTGCTATTTAGATGCACAGACACAGGGATGTGGCAAATTCTCTGTGGGCTCAGCGAGATTGGCAGGACCTTACATAGAGCTGGCATAACCATAATCGGAGGGTGACTGTATGTGTGTAGTTCTCTTAAAGGTTAGAATAATCTCCCTAAAAAGTATAAGTTTTATCCTTTTGAGGGAATCCCAGCTTATGACATTGTCAACTAAATGTCCTAGTTACAGAACACTCCACAACCTGCTGCTTTAGTTTCAGTGCAAACATTTTTGATTAAAGAGGTAAAAGTAAAACAAAATACTAAATCTCTTCTTGAAAACTCTAACTTATAGTTCAAATAATTACCCAAAGCAGTTTTACCAATTTAAATTTTGCCATGCCCCCACCCCGTATTCCCCCTAGTCACCTCATCCTGCACTGTATACAATCCTGCATGCAACTCCTTTAATCTGTCCCTGTGTTTAATCTTCATCTTTTTCTTTGGCTAGCAGTATTAAAGGCATAACAGCTTTTAATTCATGTCAACATACTGAATATGAGCTAAAAAAGGTGGACACGGTGGATGAATAAACCATTAAAATAGTTTGAATATTCTCTGCACAACTATTCATGCCTGCACAGTAACAAATTCACCTTCCATAGCTTCATATCTGAAGCAATCTATGTCCTAAAAGTATAAAGCAGATGGCCATGATTAGAGAAACTTATAGGGAAAATATCTAATGCCTGAGAGGGAAATGCATGTTCCCAAGATATGAATGTTTATCCAACAAGGAGAAGGATTTATGTCTAATGGAAAAACATGTATAACTAGGACCTTGTCAATTCAATCATCTATGCATATCCAGCAGGCAAAACAAAGACATAAACCTCTGCAATAATTCAACAGTCTGCATACGTATCATTCTGGGGCCTGAATGAACTTCCTGTTGTCTAAAATTGGGGTTCATATTATAAGCTTGAAGGTCCTGTTCATCAAATATGAAAAGATCGACATATATTTACCGAACCGCGAATACACCAAATGCTGTAAACCGTGAAATTTAAAATCACAAATTGTCATACTCGGCCAACCCCACCGCCCGCGACATACTACCTACCCAAACAAAATAAATAAACCACATACATACACTATATCTATGCACATACCTTAATCCGCACCCTAACCCTAAGGTCCGTAACTATCGCACACTTACCCTACAGAGATATACCCAAACAAAATAAATAACCCACACACATACACTTAAAACCTTACTTCTAACCCTACATTAAACCTTACATACATTATCTATCTATGCACTTACCTTAACCCGCACCCTAACCCTAAGGTTTGTAACTATTGCACACTTACCTTACAGAGCTACACCGCAGACGGGCCAACTATGACAAATCGACATTTCGAATTTCCTGGTTTTGAATGTTCGCTGTTTTTGTTGTTCCCGCAATACCTGTCGCTCTTTTCGTATTCGCTGAACAGGACCTTCGAGCTTCTAATATGAACCCCTAAAATTGTATTCCACTCCCCTGTGCATATTATAAGCCACTCATGTATAAACAACCAATTCTTAAAGAGCTCTAGTAGTCCATCATAAAGAGTACTTAGTCTAATACAATCTACTGATACTGCAACTGGGATGCCCCTCAAAGTACCTTTAGCTAGTACATATCTATCCAACCTGTATTTAAGTCTGTGCTCTGCTTTAAGAGGGATTGATGGTTTAACTCAAAACACTCTGCCTCACCTTCTACCATCTGGGTGGTATGAGAATTCAATCAATCTATTGGACTAGATGTTGTTAACTGTTGTTAGAATTTAAATCACTACCAATTTGTTGACAGGGATGTTGATAATTGTAGCTAAAATCAAAGAATACTGCTGGAAACTCCCTGTACTTCTCCTTTCGCTGAAACCTGGACTTCCATGCCACTCTCTCTCTGTTAAAATATTATAAAACCATAAGTCTTTAAAACTACACTTAGGGATCACCTAAAATAATTGGCTATGCTCTTGCACCTCTCTGAGGATGACCTAAATGCTGCCTCTCTCTCAACCTCTCTACTCACTAAATGTCTGCCTTACTCCTCCTTGTATGACCACAGTCTGGTCCACTGCACTTTCTACATCAAAGAACCTCCTGTGCTTATTGTCAGCCTTACAATTTACAGAACATTTTCTGCAATAAAGCTTTGTAACAAATTGCTTTATGTCAATCAGAAATAATCTGTTTTCATTTTCTTGTCCTCAAATTGGAACACTGCAAGATACTTTTATTCTACTGTGTACTATTTCCATATCAGATATAAAAAATCTTTATCAAACTGTGACTAACGTATATTGACCTAAAATGTATTTTACACTTATTGTCTAATACATATTAACTATTGTTTGACTGTAGCATTTTTCACCAGGCCTGCTCAGTTAGACCATCCTGGTAAACAAATGCAATAAACAAATAATCTATATGCTCTATTATTTAGCTTCCGGGCTTATCTTATTAAAAGTGTGTCCAGATTCATACATCATAAATACTGGAATTTTTTTCTTCTGTTTATTGGATGGGTGATTTCATTCACATTCCAAGACATTAATCTAAACATAAGAAAAGCACAGTCATAATTTTCCCCATTATTATTATTATTATTATTATTATTATTATTATTCACTTTTAACACATTAATTTATACTGAGGGTTGCAGTGGCACCAGTTTGCATCTTATTAGAATCTGAATAACCCTACTTTATGAATATTTAAGATGGCAGAGATGTTTCCATTGATGATTGGCAGACAAATCCATAATAAATAGTGACAAAAATAAATGTATGGTAATACAAATGAGACGGACAAATCACACTAATTTTATAAAACGTAATATAACTAGATACAAGAACTTTAATTTGCTTCCAAGGAGGAGGAGGAAGAACATTTCCTCTACTCAGATAGGGGCAAAGACAACTCTCCACTGTTATAAGGAAGAGAAAAAAAGGAAACAAAAGAATAATCGTATCTGTTCTAGGCCTTCCGCCTGCATCCCTGACAAGTGTCAAACTCCCACATTACCAGGAATCAATACATACAGGTCATACAGATCCACAGGAATCAGTACATACAGCTCATATAGATCCATGAAAATTAGTACATACAGCTCATACAGATCCATGGGAATCAGTACATACAATTCATATAGATCCATGGGAATCAGTACATACAGCTCATACAGATCCATGGGAATCAGTACATACAATTCATATAGATCCATGGGAATCAGTACATACAGCTCATACAGATCCACAGGAATCAGTACATACAGCTCATATAGATCCATGAAAATTAGTACATACAGCTAATAAAGATCCACAGCAATCAGCACATACAGCTCACATAGATCCATGGGAATCAGTACATACAATTCATATAGATCCATGGGAATCAGTACATACAGCTCATAAAGATCCACAGGAATCAGCACATACAGCACACATAGATCCATGGGAATCAGTACATACAGCTCATATAGATCCATGGAAATCAGTACATACAGCTCATACAGATCCATGAGAATCAGTACATACAATTCATATAGATCCATGGGAATCAGTACATACAGCTCATACAGATCCACGGGAATCAGTACATACAGCTCATATAGATCCATGGGAATCAGTACATACAGCTCATACAGATCCATGGGAATCAGTACATACAGCTCATACAGATCCATGAAAATTAGTACATACAGCTCATACAGATCCATGGGAATCAGTACATACAATTCATATAGATCCATGGGAATCAGTACATACAGCTCATACAGATCCATGGGAATCAGTACATACAGCTCATACAGATCCATGAAAATTAGTACACACAGCTCATAAAGATCCACAGCAATCAGCACATACAGCTCACATAGATGCATGGGAATCTGTACCTACAACTCATACAGATCCATGGGAATCAGTACATTCAACTCATACAGATCCATGAAAATTAGTACACACAGCTCATAAAGATCCACAGGAATCAGCACATACAGCTCACATAGATCCATGGGAATCAGTACATACAGCTCATATAGATCCATGGAAATTAGTACATACAGCTCATACAGATCCATGGGAATCAGTACATACAGTTCATATAGATCCATGGGAATCAGTACATACAGGTCATATAGATCCATGGGAATCAGTACATACAACTCATGTAGATCCACAGGAATCAGTACATATGATATAGATCTCTTGGCTGCAGATATTCAAAAATTAAATTCCCTTACAATTACTGCTTACGGATCTGAATAATCAGTTTAAGCTTCACCTAAATTTATTCTCATTTATTACCTATTTTGTCATAAAATACCTTTGCTTAAACTTTTTTAAAGTCTCTGCCACAGCACAAACAGATCTTTCCTTGTAATTTAGTAGCCTTATAGATGCACTTACCCAATACAAAGCAAAAATAAGTAATAATCCAACAATTCAACAGTATATTTACTGTAGCCAAACATTTTTTTCTTTGTCATTGGTAGAATATATACATTGTTGCAAAAGTACAAAAAAAGTACTTTTAAAGCATAAAAATCAACTTTTTGTCAAGGATGGTAGGAAGGATACAGTAAGAGTTGTTAACCCGGCACCATCTTGACCAGAAGTCCTTTTATATGTTCTATGTAAATACTGTTAAATTCCATGAATGATATTAGACTGATTTTACTTATTTTTCCTATTTGTTAAGATCATCTCTATGGGCCGTTATTTATTTATTTAACATTTATTTACTAGGAAAGTCTGACTTGGAATGAAGCCAATTTTCAGCAGAGGCCCGGGGAGAAATTTTCCAGATGCGTCTTTGTAATGTTTTACAATTCTACTCTCATAATGATTAAACAAAAAAGAGACATTTGGAAGTGTGGACTGCGAGTAACTTGAACCCTCTGGGGGTGTGGATTGGCCAGTAACTTGAGCATCAAGGAAAATGCAAACTGAATATATAAAGTAATGCAGACTCTTGGCTGATCAGTCCTTAGACCATGTTAAGAACGAGAGTAGAGTACAACTCAGGATTCTGCTGCCACGGGAAAACTGATTTACAGTTACTTAAACTGATACATGGGGAAATTTACAAAATGCATCTTGTTTGTAGAGAGATTACATATTTCTGGGCTTCAATACTTAAAATGTACAGTATATGTAAATCATATCACATAAGTAAGTGGGCGGTTATGTCTGGCCTATAAGATGTTTAACTTTGAGATATAAAGAGTATCCCTGGAATTAGACTTGAATTGAATGCGTCTTCAAAAAATTCTAGAGGTAATGGGTTCCTGATTGAAAATCCACTATGAATAACGAACGCATTTGCATAAAAGGTTTATATCATGCTTTATCCCATCCATGTGGAACTATATGCCATTATACCTAAAGTCACCTATATTAACTGTCTTAAAAACATAATCTCAAATTGTTTTTTGTTTTCTTTGTATTTTTTATTACTTTTTTGCAACTTTTCCCATGGACTGTCTCAATTAACAAAGAAAATAAAAGACAACTGAAGATGTGCAGATAATCATCTTTTAGTTCTAGCATAGGAAACCAGGTTCTCTGGATAAACAGACGGACAACAGACTGGAGACTGATCATACTGAATTTCCTTACTTTGCCATCTTTTTTGAGGAACGACATTCTTCAGAAACAGAAGAATCTTGAGTAATATGTATATTTCTTTTTTATTACTTTACCTCTTACTGTTATTTTTCTTTCTTTTTAATCAGGTAAACCCACTTAATATAAGATCTGGTTTCATGGGAGACCCAGGAGTATCATCTAGTTAAGTGAAATATTTAGAGATAAAGGTGACTTTTTAAACATCCATGAAAAAGATTTTCAGCTACTGACCTGACACACTTATACTGCAAGCTTACTGAAAAAGGGAAACCCTGCCCCAAACACAAAAGGGTTTGTTGAAGGTCAGGAAGAGGAAAAGGAAGCCTAGAGAAGGAGAAAGAGTTATCCTATATCAGAGACACAAGGACCCATTTGTAGTCATTTTGCAGGACTATCTTTGCCAGTGGCAGCAGTAAAACAGAAACAACTCAATCAATATTTTATTTTTATAGCAGTTTGTAAGACTTGCAGTGTGTAGAACAATATCAAAATACATAAAGTGGAGAATGTATGCAAAAATAAGCATTATACTTGGGTTAAGCTAAATTGCAATTATGACAAAGAAATGCAATAATCCTTCAAGAGTCCAGTGTTATCGTTCTGTATTTTAATCGGTCAGATATAGATCTGACTTGTAACATCCATGCATACAAAATATGATGTCGGAGTCATTTCATAAGATAATCACAAAGAAACACAGTTCTAGCAGCTAAAAAAATGAAAATCCTGAATGTAGCTCTTCTGTATGATTATGATTCAATCAAGTGATAACATTCAACACCTCCACAAATGTACTCGGAAGAACACAGTTCATTTATAAAAAAACAACTGACAAAAATCACCTGATGGTTTGAAACCACTTTATTTATTTATTTACTGACATTTGGGGACTGGGAAAGTCTGACTGGGTCAGAAACTCATTTTCAGGGGAGACCTGGGGAGAACAGCTCCACAGTACAAAGTTTGGACAATAAAAATGTAAACAATAGTAATATCAAGACATAGCATACATTTTTAAACATATATTAAAAGTACAATATTGACAAAAAATATACAATCAAAAATAAGAGTGACTTTAACATTTATGATAAAATGGAAAAGGTAATTAGTTAACAAAACAGTTTACAATAGTAGCTTGATTACTAAGCAGTCAAATAATTTATGGAAATGGAACATTTTGACTTTTAAGTAATAGGGATGAAAGAGTGATATGAGAAATTCAAGAATTAGTAGTAAAGGAAATCTGGGGATAGAAGAGGGGTAAAGAGATGAAGGGGAGATTAGTGCAGAAAGTTGCTTTAGGATATATTGAGGAAAGATTATAGTGAGAGAAAGGTGGAGGCTTATTGAGCAGTATTACACCTTGATATGAGCGTGAAATTGTAAGTAGGTATAAGTGAGGAAGTTAAAGATCAGGATAGAGTGAGAATAAAGTTTAGTGTAAGAGGAAGGAAGATATATTGGAGGGTGGGAAGTATGGTTAGTGGCTAAGGTAATCTTAAATGATATAAGATAGATAACAGATCAGAGTGACAACATGGGATAATAAGTCCCAGTACAGCTGCAACAAGCAGGCATCCAGTAAACACAGTGGGACTGGGAATAGTGGAAAAGGTGAAGACAAAAAGTGAGGGCTTGGCACATGCAGAAACCAGATACATCAAAACATACAGAATAAGCACCATGACAGTCACATTAACAAAATCAGTAAACAGTAGTACCTTTGTACCCTGACAAGGTGGTCTGCATCATCCACAGAAATGGCAGGCAAGAATACACTGCTGGATCGTATGTGCCCTCGACAGCTGACTGCTGAAACCTTGCAAAAGATCTAATGGATTCTCACAACAATTGCCTGTACTGCATGTGAACAATGCAGTGAAGATCCAGAATACAGTCCTTCACCAAAGGCAACTGCACAGAAGCTTCAACAAACCAAGTTCAAAATATTTACAGATGATAGGAATCTTTCTAGGAATAGGATAGGATAGGAACTGCCTGCTCACACCCTTGTTCTCCCCCTCCCCTGTTTATTACCTTAAGCCAATTCCAAAGTTAATAAATATTACCTGTGGCAGGCACCATTTTTAAAACTACAACCACTCTTTGTCACTATCATATGTTCATTTACCAGTTTACTCTATTACCTGATTGTTTCCAGCCCCTCATAAGAGCTACTAACATGGTGTCTACCTGCTCCACTCCCCACCCTGCCCCCTATTCCCTCCCACCCCCAGTGGTCCTACCTTTATTACAGTCACAAACCCCTCCCATCTTTCCAATAGCCAACCACAGTACGAACCCAAAACTATCTCCACCATCTTCCCACTGCTATCACACCTCCTTAACTAACATGTACAAGCATACTTTACCTGTGCTCACTGCATGCACTCTCCTTGCACATCTTACATCCTACTAAAGCTCCATCATTCCCCCACTCAACCACTACCACTGTACTACTACTCACACCATCACTCATGTCTCACCCTCACTCAGCTCCCCTCCCACCAACTCAAGAACTATCCCTATATACCCCTCACATATTCTACCAACTATATTACTCAAACATAAAGCATCCCTACAACTTAACATAGTAACCCTCCCACCATACCTATTACCCACAGAGCACAATCATAAAGTTTCCCTAATAATCAAACACATTCAAAAACTGAGAAAACTAATAACCTCATGCATATCAAAACTAGCCCTAGGTGGAGACATCCACCCCAACCCTGGCCTACGATCTCCAACCCCAATCCTCATAATCAGACTAGAAACCACAACTTCTCCCATATCACAGCCAATAGAAAGCCAAGTGACTTCCCTCTACTAAGCCTAAATATTAGAAGTATATCCAAGAAAATCCATGAACTCCATGCCACCATAGACTTGCACTCCCCAGATATAGTCATCCTGACAGAAACCTGGCTAAAACCTCACATTACCAGTGAGCAAATACTCCCTACCGGTTACAGCATACTAAGAGTAGACCGACTAAACAAGAAAGGAGGCGGTGTAGCTATAATATTTAAACAGCATCTAAACATCCAGATCTTAAAATTATTAGCTCCCCAAATAGGCAATGAAGAAATAATAAATACCAACCTCAAAATAAACCAAAACAAAACCATGAACATAATTGGATGCTACTTCCCACCTGGCCAGAACATCCCTCCACTAGAAAACCTCCTCAGCTGGTCTAACCACCATCTCCCCCAAGAAACTATAATTTTAGGTGATTTCAATATTGACTGGCAATCCTGTTCTGGCAACCACCCAACCCATCATGCAAACCTTCATTTATTCACCCAACTAGTCCAATCACCAACCAGGTAAATAAAATCTCCAGCAAACACACTACCCTGGATTGGATACTAGTCAGTAAGAGCCCCCAGTCATATATAACAGGCTTCTTATCAGATAGCCTCAGTGATCACTCCCCAACATTCCTACTCAAAAAATATCTATACCAAGCTAAACCTGTCATCTACCATCAAATACGTAAAAAACTAAATTTTAACCCACTTTCATTCATCTCCTCCCTCAAAGAATGCAACAGGCATCCTCTAAAGTACCTCAGACTTGATGACGCAGTTGAATATTTTAATACTACCTTCCTGAGTATCCTTAATTACCATGCCCCCATAAGACTTTCCAGAACCAAAGCACAACCCTCCCCATGGCTACAGAAAACCACTAAGTCAGAAATGAAAAACAGGGATAAAGCCTGGAAGCACTGGCACAAAACTAAAACCCCATCAACTAGACAGAAATTCCTAGAACTACGCAATAGAGTCAAAAAGCTAATAAAACAGGACAAATTCCAATACTACCAATCTGCCCCAGACTCCTCCCAACACAGCTCCAAACAATTCTGGTCCTCCATAAACTCCATCCTCCACCCAGGTACAGTCAGTACCCCTCCTCCTAACATCCCTCACTCCTCCAAAAACATTGCTACCTCATTCAACACACACTTCACACAAACCATACTATCACTAGCTAAAAACAACCCCCTCCTCTCCAACCCACACCTTCAACTAGTAATCTCCCCACTGCCTTCTCTTTTTCTCCTGTACTTGCCTCCAACATAAAAAAAACTTTTAACTAAACTTAAGCCCACCAAATTAGCAGCAGACGACCTCCCAAGTGAATACCTACAAATCGCAGCTGATGCTCTGGCCTACCCAGTATCCATCTTGATTAACTGATCTCTGTCAGAAAATTACGTTCCCACACTGTGGAAAGTATCACATATAATTCCCCTCCACAAAGGTGGCCCCTCCACAGAACTAACCAATTACCGCCCCATAGCTATTCTCTCTCCACTCTCCAAAATACTAGAGAGATGCATACACTCTCAGGTCTCAGACTACATCCTTACTAACAACCTCCTTTCCAATACTCAGCATGGTTTCTGACCAAACCATAGCACCACCACCACTGCCTTACTCTCCTTTACTAACACTATCCTTCAGCATAAAAACAATGGCTATCTCTCCTCTGCTACTTTCCTAGACCTATTTAAAGCATTTGACATGGTCCCACACAAACAACTCATCTCTGTCCTCAGTAACCTATCCTTCTCTCAATCAGTCACCAACTAGTTTCAGAGTTACCTGTCTGACCGCCAACAATCTGTTGTATGGCAGAATGACATATCTCCCCAACTACCTGTCTCCGTAGGGGTTCCCCAAGGATCCATCCTTGGACCTCTACTCTTCTCTGTTTTCACCAATAATCTATAGCCTCTGCCACCAATCATGGCACTCTCATACAGTATGCAGATGACTCAACCATCATCTTCTCAGCCCAGTCCCTACCCAAACTGCAAAAAGTCACACAGGAAGCCTTTTCCTCTGTTGAAACTTGATTATCCGATGCCCAATTAATACTCAACCCAAACAAAACTAAACTACTCATCTTCCAACCCACCAAACATACTCAAAACAACTCTCACTTTAACATCACAGCAAAAGACAACACCACTATATACCCAACTGAACACACCAAATTGCTAGGAGTGGAAATAGACTTCTTCTTCTTTCGGCTGCTCCCGTTAGGGGTCGCCACAGTAGATCAACTGTTTCCATTTCTTCCTGTCCTCTGCATCTTGCTCTGTCACACCAACCACCTGCATGTCCTCTCTCATCACATCCATAAACCTTATCTTAGGCCTTCCACTTTTCCTGTTACCTGCCAGCTTCATCCTCAGCATCTTTTTCCCAGGAGTGGAAATAGACAATAAACTAAAATTTGACATTAACATATCCATGACCATAAAAAAAGTCCACAAAAAAATTAGGAGCGTTATACAGAAATAAGCAACTTCTCACCAAAGCAGCAAAGATTTCAATAGCAAATTCCCACCTTATCTCCACCCTAGTTTATGCCTCTCCAATATATACCAACCTAAGGTAATGCGATCTAAACAAGCTAAAGACCTGCTACAACAAAATCACCAAATTGGCCACAGGGGCATCCTACCGTAGTCACTACTGTCTCTCACTTGCTGAACTGGGCTGGCTTGAACTCCCTCACCTCCTTCAATGGTATCAACTCTCACTCGCCCACAAACTAGTAAACCATCCACTAAATGTCCCATCCTTCCGGAATCTACTCCAACCCTATTGCACCACCAGACCACTAAGATCCAGCAACAAAAATCACTTGCAGATTACTAAAGCCAATAACTCTGCTGGTGAAGCGCTATTCTCTTGCGCCGTAGCCAAATTATGGAACTCCCTCCCACCCACAATTACCTCTGTACCATCATGCACCCACTTCAAAACTTTACTAAAAGCACACCTAAAAACATGCTGGCTATGCCCTTGCAACTCCCACTCTAATATTATCCACCCCATCCAACCACTACCTTTCTTTCCACCCCACTAACTACCTTGATTATAGCAAGCTCAGATGCTCATAAGCCTAGTACTTATTATACAGCAGGAACTTCTTATTGTAACGTTTGTTAATGTCTGTTATGTACTTCACAGATAAAGATTCTAGTTGTCTACTGATGTACTATGTTCTTCATCTGTAAATATGTTTGTAATTAACTGCTATGTTAATCAAATTTTTAATCGCTATGTAATCCAATGTAACTACTGTCTGTTTATATTAACTGTGGAGCCTTTCTCCTCGGGCTTCCGCTGAAAATGGACCTATGTCCAGTCGGACACTCCCAGTCAACAAATGTAAATAAATAAAATACATAAATAAATACATTTCTAATACTTCTGTGTTGAGTTAACTCCTTCAGTGGATGACTGTTCACTGGAACAAGAACTCCAGTCACTACAGCCCATCTAAATAATCAGATCGAAGGACCAATGCAGGACCCAAGAAAATGGTACCATGTATGTTACCATACACTAGTATATAGTATCATAATAGAAATATTAAAGATTTATGAAAATAATACAGTAAATCTTGTAATTTCTGGCAGTCATATTCAAATCCACACCCTCCAGATCCTGTCCTAGCGTCACCCATCCTCTTGCATCAAGTCCAGAGGCTCATTCATGAAAACAAAGGACTGCAGACCACCTCTTTGCCTGTGAAAGGAATATTTCTTTAAAAGCTAAATTTCAGCAGAAGAATCATTAGTAATGTGTAGTTAAGAATGCATGTTTTCCTTTTGTATTCTATTTTCTTCTTCATGAATCAGTGAACTTGGGGAAACAAAGTACTCATTGAAAAAGTGAAACGTTCCTAATTTTTGCAATTATATGTCAAGTCTGTGCCATAAAGGGTGAAGCCTAGGCACTGACACAAAGGAACCCATGTACTGGAGGAGCTCACTGGGGGCAGGGTTAGGGGGAATGATATGGCAAAGCCTGCTTACCTCTCTTTGAGATGGGACATGCGGGAGGCATACCCATTGACTATCTCAGTGGAGACCAGGACAGGTAGAGAGGCACACAGCTGGGCTTAGCGGTGAGTACATCAGTATAGCCGAGCAGTGCCTCCATTGTACACATATGTAACCCAACATGTTAGGGGAGGATGGTATAACTTACCAAAACAGCTTGACCACAGTATGCTTTAGCCCTGTGCATCCACCTTTCTCCTCAATCATAGGCCATCCAGGCCTGATGGTCAAAAGGCCCTCTCATTTGGAGGGACAAGGCTGTCCTGATGGAAGGACATACCAGGGTCCCTGAAATGCAGCACTGCTAACTAGAATGGATGGGCAGAAAAACCAAACGTCAGCAGCAGCAAACACTAGCAAGCCAGATCCCAAGCAGTGGAAGAAGTAACTGTATTAAAAGAAAATTGCCAATACTTTGTCAGGATCAGGCTCTGTTTGAGTCAAGCCTACATACACTTCGTAAGAGAAGCTACATGCTAAAAAGGAGAGGCCTTGCATATGTGTTGTTTAATTCTTGTAGAAATATTCAGCATTTTCAAATGTTCATATTTATGCATTATGCAAGCCTTTCTCTTGAACAAAGGAAATTAACTGACTACACTCCTTTGGTAATTTACCATTATAGCAAAGAAGGTAAGCTTTAGTTGGCATACTGTTAAAATCACAATAGTGCTTTTCCATCTTTAGCTGTTCTTCAAATCAGTCTGACATAAATTAGACAGGAGTGATTTGAACCACTGTTTATACAGTTCATTCCTGGAGCAATATTAATAATACTTGTACATCCCCTGAGAATACTGTCAGAAGACGACATAACATTTGTAAAAGCATCAAAGGTCACATGAAAACAGGGCTTGGAAGAATAAAATGTTAGTCTCATATATCTCTGAGAACTAATACAAGCAAAGTCATTCTTTAGATAATTTATTTTCTCCTCACTCAGTATAGCCAAAGAGAAATTAATGTAAGTAGAAATTCTTCCCACGGCACTAATTCATAATTTTCATCAATTTCTACATTAGAAATATATCAAATTCGATCACCACATAATAATTAGCTAAGGGAAAAAGTCACAGAAACAAACATCTATGTTTACTTGAAAAGAATCAGGATGTTAAAACGTCAGACTGAATTTCAAGCATACACATCTGACAAGCTTATTCTATTACATTTCAAATGTGGAAGTAAGACACATGCTTAAATGACTCAGTAGATAACAGGGGAAGCCATCTGTCTAGGAATCTCTTTTGACAATGCTTTAGGATTCTCAAATGCATTCAGTCATTCCATTCAGTTCGAGATAAGTATCTCGCATTCCAAGAAACATGACACATTTTCTCTTCAGCAGCCTATTTTTCTTGACCTTAAGAATTAATGTCATGTTTAAAAGGCTTGAATATGTCTAAAATACAAATGCAACTGCAATTCTATGCTCAGATTATCTTTAAAATCATAACAGCTTTAAAACAGACTTAAAAATAAAAGTATACTGGGTTTTTACACAAAAAATTAAGCTGATTACAGGTAGGCATATACCAGCAAATTACAGATAATACACATATATTTTCTCGGACCACAGCACATACTTCTTTTCTTAGGTGTTAGTGTTATTATTATCTCCTCTGTCCACTATTTCAATTCATTGTATCAGCGTCAACTGATCAGCTCACTTACCCAGATAACAAAAAGAAAATATAAAAAGTAAATCATTTTTTTTATTTGCATTTTTAATGGCATTTGCTCATGCAAGCTTAAATTAATGTCAAATATGATTCCAAGCTTTTTAAAACTTTCTGCCCCTTTAATATTTGTGCTATTAGGTTGATATTTGATTCAGTTCCTTCCTTTTGTAGGTCAAGAAGAAAATATTGTCACTATTTATTATGGATGTTAGTGTATCTACTCATGTGGCAATGCCATTTTTCGTATCGTGTGCAGTGCTAATTTTTTTTTTCAAACATTATTGTAACCATGTTTATCCCATCTGAATATTCTGTGTGAAAATATGAGGGCAGCAGCTGATAGTCACACTTTTATACAACAAAGAGAAATGGTCCTAATTACAGATTCACTAATGTACCATTAAAGTCTTTTATTTCTAACAATGATATTGAATTATAATGGTCCAGCATATCGAATGTTCTCCTGAAATCAAGCGACAGAATGTCCAAGAAAATATAATGGGAAAAGGACTTCTATCTAAAATATATAAAGTGGTTAAATATACAACAGAGTACTTCTGAGAAAGTTATTGGGATTTCCGAGTTATTAACGATAGTTATCCAAGTGAGGATGATAAAAAAATTAATGCTGCAATCATCAAAACAAACTACTTCATGCTCAGAACTTTTATTACACCACATAGAGTTGAACAAATGTATAAAAAACGTCTAGGATGTTGGAGATATAAATTAAAAGTCAAAGTTGAATGGCAGCATGTTTATCGGTACTTACATATTATCGCAACTAGATTTTCGCAGGAAAAACGTTTGCTTCCTGCTCATTGAATCAGTTTGTGAATGTTGTAAAAAAGTAATATAATGTGTTCTCTTTTGCACTTTAGTTTGTTTGGTGCATTGTTGTCAATACAAATTGAAAGATGTCCTGTTTTTATGTACGCACTTTACTGCCAGCATCTCAGTTATTGCAAGTTGCATATTGCACTACGAATTGTAATTGCTGACAATATACGACCACACAGAAAGACCAAACCAGTGAATGAGCACTCCACAACGTTACAGCACTAAGAAAATCAATAATCAGTGTGAAGTACAATACGTATTTATCAGAACATGGCACCATCCCTAAACAAAACAAAACCGGTACTGCAAACTTCTTCTGTGAAAAACGCCCCCCAGAATCAGCTGTCCACATAATCCGGTCTCCCTTTTGAAAACCATTACTTATTACAACTCTCTCACTGAAAGGGTTATTTTCAAAGATGTTTACAAATTGAGAGAAAAACTGTTTACCAAGAGCATGATCCCTGTGTCTGTGTTTTCCGTCTCAGGATTCCTTCCACATACTGAAAAAAATTCTTTCGTCAATAAGAGAGCAACCATGACAATTTCATTGCGCGTTTGCAATACACCCATAACAGGAAGAGAAATTTTTCAATCTTTTTTTCTTCCTAAAGATAATCCAAAGTTTTTCTTCATCAATAAAGACTTACAATGACACTTTACTATGTTTCCTGCACTCGTTTTGATTCCATGATACGAATTTCGCAACCACAAAAATCTGGTGCGATAATACGTAAGTACCGTTTTTTGATTGTGTAATTCTCAAACCGTTTTGGGATAAAATAAATTTCTTTCTCAAACCATTTTGGGATAAAATAAATTTCTTTTACAAGCTGTATTCAATGATAAATGTATCTTAAGTAAATCTTTAATTTTACTTAACACACCTATTCCTGCTTGTGTTGAAAGAATAAAATACCCTCTTTTATGGAGTATCTTAACAATAACACAAAAAGTCATTACAAAGAATTGGAAGAATGAATTTACCCCAACAATGAAAGAATTCATAAACATTGCATCTGAGGTACATCAATTTGAACTTATTACAATCAAGCCAAGAACAACCAGAGTTACCTCTTCCTACAACTGGCTGAAATTTAATGAACTGCTTGATAAACATATTTTAACTTCTAAATAATTAATGTCAGTCATTGATCTTTTTAGAATTCTTGTATAGTAGATACTTTTGTAAATAGTTGTTAGTGTTATTTGTTTTAATATTTTTCTGTTTTGATATATTGTTGACTGTAACAATAAAATTAATAAAAATAATTGAGAAAAAAATGATACAGAATGTCATCTTCTGATTCCATACTGACTACTTTGCAAATGTTGGTCACAAATTAACGGCTGTACGTTACACTTGAAACTTTCTTGTAAATAGAATGGTTTGTCCAGGCCATCATTCAGTCTGTTAGCAATAATTCTTCTCAACATCTTTCATATGCAATTTCATAGGCCTATAGCTCTGAGAGTTTTTCTGTCACTTTTATTATGATTACATTAAGTACGGTCTTCAGCATTTCTCCAGTCTTAAAGTAGCATTACCAATCCTTTACTGCTATCAATCACAGCTAGAAATTAATGCATCAGTTTACTATCATATGCTGTTCATCATTGTTTAAAAAACAGTCTGTACTTCTGCCTCTGCTATTTTTTAAGTTGGCAGCAAATATTTCATCTTTCATAATCTGATGAAATACACAACTTTAAAATACGGAAATAGTGTGCCTATATATTTAATTAGTATTACTGTTAATGTCAAATGAAATATGGGCCTGCTTGGATCTTTCACAACTTTGTATCCCAAAAATAATCTGCAAATGTTCCATCTGTACAGTGTTTTGTTTTCTTATTTACAACTGGAACTATAGTAGAAGGCTTGTGCTTGTTATATGTTTTATTAATGCAAATTATAAAAAAGTACATGTTATCAACTCTTACTCAAGCCAACGATGCTTCTTTCCTTTTTCTTTCTTCCTGATAGTTTTACTAATTCTCTCATTTAAACAAGTATTTTCTCTAATTTCTTAACTTAGGTGCTTTTGCAAATTGAATAAACTGACAGTTTCTCCTATTAATTTAAGTAAGGAAGAACTGCTTCTTTAACCTGATGTGCAGTTTTTAATGGCCATTCTGATGAAACTGTCAAATGCTTCTCCGATCCCATTCTACAGACTGCAAATACTTCTCTCTGTAAGAATATCAAATTAAGAGTTTTATCTAAAAAGGTAATGCAAGTGAAAACAAAATCGGGGAAATAAAGATAATCTAGGAAATATAATGTAACAGATGACTAGGAGGAAGCATGTATCAGCTACGTTGACTCACTCACAAATTCACAGTTTCCAAGCTGAGTCAGTCTATGGACCAAACTCACCTTGACACTACCTACTGTCACAGGGTACCTCCTATACAAATTCCACTGTAATCTTCCCTCATTGGTTCCCACTTCCGACCATCAGACCTAAATGACCCATGATTGTGGAGGGTGTGGATGTTCAGAGGTCACCATACTGTGGCCAGCTGTTAGTTTGGTAAGTTAAACAAGAACATTCCACACAGAAGGTAAATGTTATGACTGGACCTTAAAACCTGCATTTCTAAGGCAGAAACTAAAGAATGAAGATGTGTATGTGCTTTGAGAAGAAATATTTATTTGTTTGTACAAAACATTTTTCTATAGTGATGAGACTGGGCATTGAAGCAGGTGCATCTAAAGAGGAAATGAAAGAACTGCGACTAGAGTATAATTTTCCTTAAAATGTAAAGAGATGATGCTGGAACATTTTTACTCTCCTTGGTACAGAACACATCTTCTGTGCATTACTGAAGTAATTTGCTGTGGTAGGACTGACTTGTTTTCACTCTGCAAATGCCAGTGAAAGTTCATTCTCTTCCATGGAAATCATTAAGCTAATATCACACATCACTGCTACTGACTAACAGCTGACAGACTATCTCCTTGTAGTTACTGTATGTACAGATGTGAGGTGAAACAGCTGATGAAAAGGTGGCTGACAGGATCTCCACACTATGAATGAAGAGTGCCTTGCACTTATCTGTCTCTTAACAGTAACAATAAAAGAAACAAAATTTTAACAGTAACTGTATTGGTCTTCTGTTGCTTTTTTTAATTTTGTAGTTTAAGGTCTGGGCTATAATTGTTCGAATATTATAAAACAGTATCATATGACAAGATATTCAGTTGCTTTGCCTTTTAATAAACAGTATCAACAGCAATGACTTCAATAAATGTGACTTCCTTTTGTGTGTCCATGTCTTAATTAATCTTTGGAAAAGGTATGTTCAAATTTCTTCCATCTTCCAAAATGTGTGTAGCCAGTAACTGACTAGAGGGACACCCTGACAAAAGTCATTTATTGTATTTTCATTTGCTTTTTTGTGTATTAAAATACTAAGGACAAAACAAATTTTCTAGCATATATACTGATTTCTGTCACTTTGCTAAATTTTAGCAGTTAACATTTCCAAAGTGTCATATCTCATTTATAGCTCTCTGGCATTACACATTTACAGTACACTTGAAACAAGGCCCAGAGAATTTAGGTAATAATATTCATATTCATGTGGTTTTTGCAGCCTTTTTTTAATAGTGCTGCCATAAGGGTGGGAATTGATAAAATACTGCTTTTCATTAATTGATACCAGATAAACTGCTACATTAATGGAGCCTGACTTAAACTATCTCAAAGCACTCAATCTAACAGCTTCCAGTACTGAACTGGCACTTTCTGTTTCATGTTTTATGACACTGAAGCCAAAACATATCAATGTTTGCAGTAAATATAATGGCTTGCTGCAGGGTTTGTTTTATGCACACTATAGGAGCATTGTCATTCATTTCTGATACTTGCTTTATAGCTTGGTTTTGGCACCCTGTGGATACACGGCATGGAACCAGTCCTAAAAGGGATTACAAGCCCATTGCAGGACTCCCCCACACGTCTGTGCATGCACACGCACACACACACACACACACACACACACACACACACACACAGACACACAGCCTGACATAGTGCACCCACACTGACTTCAGTTTAAAAGATTGCCAGTCCATCCTATCAGCATATCTTTGGGTCATGGGTGGGCACTGGAAGTCTTCTGGTGAAACACAAGAAAGACATTTAATGTACAAATGACATCGATTGCGTTACATATGTCCTCTGTGGAAATCATTCTGAAGATCATCTAACAAGAATCGACTAACATGTTAGAACCAGCTGGACGTTACTTGCTTTGTGCTGTTTGAGTTGTGATGACAGCAGGCAACATGTTCAATATAAACTCTAGCTTTTTAGCTTGATTTTTGAACTGCAATGATGAAACATTTGTCCTATGATGCACTAAAAAGGTTATGTAGTATTTTCTGTATATATTTCTGAGTTTTGCAAAAATCATTCCGGTTGAAATCCCTGTCCATCTAGTGGGGACCTGTGCTGTCATGTTGTCTTGTAAATGCTTATTATGTGTGTGATACATATTAACCTACATAATAAGGAAATTAAATGAGTCATAAAAGCCATATTTTTGTGTGTACATTCATGCATACTTACTGTCAGTGCAAACAAATCTATGATTTCCATACATTATTGCTTTATTTAACTCTGTGCACATTTGCAACCATGTGAAGCAGCATCAGCCCATAACATGCTTTAATGGTTCACCACTGTTCTTATGCTTCCAAAGTACAATACACCCACCCAATATATCATACAAAAACATTTTTACAAAGTAAATAAGTTATTGTCTTTTTTGTTTGTTTGGCTTTTGGAAAAGAGAAAACAAGAATAAAACTGAGTGACTTTCTTCACTACAGAATGGATGTTTTTCCTAATTATAGGGACCTGATGCTAATGGGTGTGTACCCCTCTTGGTTAGTTGCATTTTTTTTTAATTAGATGCAAATCACTCACTTCAGTAATCATGAAAAGTAAGGTGTGTGTGTGGTGGTCCTAGTGTGGGTTATAATGAATTGCATTTTAGGTACCTGACATTGAATGGATAAGGGATACTCAACATCATTGTTCAAGGTTTTTAAATATTAATTTACTTTATTCATTTAAGCAGATTAGTCCCAATAGACCAAAGACTCTCTTCAAGGGGAAGGAGTAAAAGAAGACAAACAACAACTGCGTATGTCTATTGCTATGGACTATAACACAGATAACTAATGAATAGCGAATCCAAATGGTCATGAAAAATATAATGCTAGGGTGCAGCCATGCAAATGGAACACTGTTCGTCTATCACTGTCCTTTTTACAAAATGCAGCCTCTGGATTCTAGCAGATTTTGTCATTTTGTTGCAGGATGTACTGAAGGAGGAGGCTTGTTGGATCTCTATATACAGACCAGTAGGGGATGTTGCACTATCAGTGACAAGGCAAGTTAAATGGGGGACTGGTGAGGTTAGTACTCAGTGAAAACAAGTATGAGGGATATTATTTTCTTTTGCAGTACACAGCTGGCTGACGTGAAAGCAGTGAGGCATGTGGCATCTAAACTTATGAAGTCATGACTGTCACTTAACAGGAATGCAGCAAGCCATCAGTAAAGTATTTTTAATTTTGTGATTTGGATGGCAGCAATATACAGCTAGTGACTGCAAATAAAAAGAAAAAGCTCTAGTCCCTGTTATTCAATTGTGAACAGAGGCCATTCCTACTACTAGACTCTAATGAACTATTATCTCAGCAGTTCAATCTGGACTTGTGCAGGCAAACAAACTTGTCAGAGGGGAGAAAATGTCAGACTTTTAATTCTAAGTGATCTTGAAAAAGCTGGTAAGCTGAGCAGAACTAATGTGATATTTTAAAATTACCCTCACTTTTATTTCTAATTCATATTTTGCTTTCTCTTCTACTGGAATATTTTTATCAGATGTTATTAACTGTAATATGCCAAAATTTATTCAACATCCTTCCTGGTGACATTTCTTTGGAGCTCACAACTTCTTTGTCCAAGAATCAGGGACAAAGCCAAAAGTAATTGCGATGCCCGTGCCCTGGCCCAGCAATCAAGGAGTCTCAATCCTCACCACTAACACTAGTGGGGGGCATCTCATATAGCAGGAATGGATAACAAATACACACAGTGAAGTGCAATTTCCCTTATGAACACACAGAGATCACAGTCAGTCCGGGGCTGGTCACTCCCTTGGTCTCCAGGTCCCCAATAAGACTCCCCACTGGCACAGCTATAGGGTCCATATCTCAGCCTATTGGGCAAGCTAAAACCTCCAGAACCCTCTCTGTCCAACCAGCGCTTCGTGTCCCTGCCCAAGTAGCTGGCTGACAGACACACACACACACACACACACACACACACACACACACACACACACACACACACACATAGACACACACACACACACACACACACACACACACACACACACACACACACACACACACACACACACACACTTTGTGAAGAGTTTATACAACCACACAGACACTCCTGGGGAAGGCTGGCACAGGTTCTCCAGCTGTGCCCCTTTTTCTCTCGACTATATGGTAGTACCAGCTGCCACCACCCACTAATATTTATCAGCTACTCAAAGGCCCTTAAAAGGGTGTCCAATTATTACTGTGCAATATTATTATCCAATTGGTAGTGTAGCCCAGGGCTAAAGCTATTAGAGTGGCTTTGTACAATTTTACCAAAGGCATGCAAGTACTCTAAAGAGCTTAAATTACCTCTACAAAAACAGCCACAGTTGAAAGGGTTTACAAATATTTATTATACCATGTGATTGGCCAGCGTGCCGAGTTATACTAATGGAAAAGACTTTTAAATGGGTTTAACATAGCTATAATAACAAATAGTCAACACACAAGACAATACTTTTACTACACAGTGCTAGTCAAGAGTTCAGAAATCACAGAGAAATACTTAAAATAATTCAGTATTACAGTTCTGACATGACAGAAAAACACTTAGTCTAATCTTTCTAGTTTCTAGCTATTTCTAAGAGAAAACACAAATCTAAGATAAACTTACATATAGAGCAAAGACCGTGCTGGTGAGTTGGATGGTCAAGACAAAAATGCTTAATGATCTCTGATTTTCTCTGTTTTTAAAATCACATTCTTGGTTCACATTACATCATTCTTCACACTTCACTGGGTTCCCAGGCTAACAGAAACTACATTTACATTCTTTACCTCTGGGCAGAAACCAGAGCAATAAAGGACATTTATGAAAGCAAATACTGGCCATTAACTCTGGCCTTAAAACAATAGGCAGGATGCCTCACTCTAGACTTGCTGGCTCCGAGTTTTAACATCAAAGGGTGACAACATGCTTTCCTTGGTCAGTAGAGTGCACTGTTACATTTTTTCCAGTTCCACATGCAACACTATTTTTGCCATTTAAGACAACAAGCATGTGGTTTACATTAATATTTACAGAAGACAGAATTATCTCAAAAATTCTATCTGGCTAGGCTGGCAGCCTTCATCTTTCTTCGCCCAATCTTCACAGTAATGGCAGGACAAAGGTGGCAAAATAAAAGACATTTTTTAAAATATTACTCTAATTCACAATAAAAAACATGTTTTACATCAAGTGCAAATTTCTGGACAATAACCACAGAACTAAGCAGAACTCAGGAACTGGTATGAAAAAACTCCAATAATAGTAAAAATGACCAGGTAGCCCAAAACTTGCAGTGAACATTTATTGCCAAAGTTAAAAACTATTGTTAAATCTTTTGTCATCTACTGACATCCTCAGAACCATTGAATAAATTGTACTATTCAGACAGTGAATAAAAACACATAGGTACACACACAACCTTCAATTTTGTTCAACAGTAAAACAAGGAACATGGATAACTTCCAATCGGGTACCTTACAAAAACATCTAATGAAAATTGAAAATCAAACTCCATACTGCTTGAATAATTATGCAAAATACAACCATACATGCTGTCCAATTAATTACTAAAACTACAAAGACTAATCCTGTGGTGGAAAAAGAAAAGCTGACCGATAAAAACAAACAATAAGAAAGTCATATGCTCTTAATTGTGAAATTAATTGGAAGTATTTGATTTAATTGTTTTTAACTGATTTATTAATTGATTGCAGTTAGTATTTAAGGGGAATGTTTTAGTATTGGTGTGTATACTTCTTGAAGACTGTTCAAGTCTAGGCGTTAAAGTTTACTAATAAACTGGGATCTTGTTTGCTGTCTATGAGTGTCATTTTGAATAAGAAAGTCATACTCTGGAAAAAGTTTTTCACACTCTTGTTGTTCTATTTTTCAATGCACTAACAACTGAAATGGAATCATTGAGTCCTGGTGGGATACTGGTATTTAATTTCAACTGCCACATAATTTCACGGTGTAACAAATGGTTTTTATTCACTGTCTACATATTACAAGCTATTCAGTGGTTCTGAGGATGTCAGTAAATGATAAAAATACTTAACCATAGTTTTTAACTTTGGCAATAAAGGTTCACTGCAAGGTTTGGGATACCTGGTCATTTTTACACATATGGAACAATAAGATCTGAGGTCGAATTCATAAGGTTACAGCAAAGTTTATACTATGTGTACACTTTCTGCACACTTTCTGATTTCAAAAACAGCCCTCCCACAATGCTTTGTTGTCTATTCAATCAGGAAGATTACACTAAGTGTACACATATTGTACACTTTGGTTACCTTTATAAATTCAGCCTCTGGTTTTACTGACCATCTTACTGATTTGCCAGAAAACAACTTTTAAATATCCCTGATTTTGCCCTTATTTTTACCCTGCCCCATAAAATTGATTTTCTGGTAAACCAGTGAGGACTATAGTCAATCATGTCAGTCACTGAGATGCCATACATCTCGCTTTCAGACAACGCATGTTGATGTAACTTTATTAGATCTAAAAGCAAAATTCAGGGATTCTCAATAGATGAAAGTTATTCCTGTAAAATTCACTTGTTTGCAGATGATATTTTAATAACAAGTGGTGATGCTGAAGCTTCAATAGAAAATGCAACAGTCTATAAATTACTTTAAAAAAGTGTCAAGTTTAAGGTTTAACCCTGATAAAAAACAGAAACTTTACTTATTAGTAAAAAAAAGTTAATAATTATTTAAGAAACGATAAAAATTTTATTTGGGACCATTCACAAATGAATTATCTTGGAATTATAATTAAATTTACTATAAAAGACTCAATAGCAGAAAATTACAGCAATTTAATAAACGCTAAAATAATTAATTGGAACAACATTATTTTACAATTGAAGATAGACTTACTTTAATAAAAATTATAATACTACCAAAAATACTCGTCTATCTACAATCACTAATTATTCTCCCTCCTAAAAAGTCTTTAAGAAATTACATTCTACTCTTTTTAATTTTCTCTGGTTCCCCAATAAACCAATAATATCCCTTGATTGGAATGCTAAAAGTTGGCAAAAAGGTAGATTAAGTTTTCCAAATGTTGAATTATATGCCAAATCCATAATTCTCAAATGAATATCTCTATGGTTAAATTCCTCATACCAATCCACTTGAAATCCATTCATGAAATATTAATAAATAAAAATGGCTATGTTGTAGAAGGTTTCTCTAAATCTGGAATTAACACATTTTACTGGATCTTGAAAGACTTGTGTTTAAATGAAAAGAAAAAAAAAACTACTATTCCTCTCCCTTCACTGATTATATTATTATACATTTTAAATGATTCGTACTGCGGTGGTGGTGCTGCGGTAGCGTTGTCGCCTCATAGCAAGACGTTGTGCCATTTGTTTCTCAGCTAGAGTGTCTTCTGTGTGGAGACATGCGTGAATGGGCGTACCTTCGTTGAAGGTTGTGCGTCAGGGCTGGCAAACCCGGCACGTAAAAAATCTACTGCCAATCAGTAGTGGACCAGAGTTCGCTGTGGCGACCCCTAATTGGGAAAAGCCGAAAGACACAAACAAACATTTTAAATGATTCATGAATTCTAATTATGTAGTTAAAAATTTATTGTTTTTAATTGTTCTCCATATCAAATACAGTGGGTAATTGGGAAAAGCCGAAAGACACAAACAAACATTTTAAATGATTCATGAATTCTAATTATGTAGTTAAAAATTTATTGTTTTTAATTGTTCTCCATGTCAAATACAGTGGGTTGTTTGGGAACATTTAATATAAACAAAATGCTAGACCTTAGAGATGGAAATTTAATCTTTTGGCATCAATTCTTAATTTGAAATAAATCATATAATACAGATGATCTTCTTGCAAGACATTATTTAGAAAATAATAACTGGTTGACTATACAATCTTGTAAAAATGTTACTGATAAAATCAAAATTTCCATGGATTTTCAAACAAAACATACTCCAAAGATACTTGATTTTTTTCATAATCAATAGTAACTCAAATAAGAATAAATCATATACATATATCTCAATAACTTATAAAATAATAAGAGAAGAGTTTGGTTCCAAAGATTCATTATTTTGGAATTACTCAACTAAGATTAATGAAAAGGCCTTTTCTGATGAAGATAAATGCTTAATTCTTAAATCTGCAGGACAATCTACTTTTCTTCACTGAAAAATATATACATGGAGATTTCTTCACAGAGCTTTTTTAGCTCCACATAAATGGGCTTTAATATATTGAGTTTTTTTACTGGTTAAATAGATAATTTGTTTAAATCAGTTTGTTCGTTTTCTATTGTTATAAAAAAATGCACTTTATTCGTCTGCTTTTACTGTAATTGTTTCTTCCCACTTTATTACCTTATTTTGCTTGTGCTTCTTCTTCAAAGTACTCAGTTGTATTAGTCTGCTGCAGTTATTACTGCTTGCTAGTAGCCTGATTAAAGTGTAACTACTATTCTAAGCCTTTTGGTTTAAGCACTTGGGCTTCAGACCAGTTGTTTTACATTAAGAAGGTTTGTGGACTGCATTGTTGTGGCAGGACAGGTAGCTTACATCCTTCTAAGTTGGGAATTGCTGATTGAAGGCTCGGTGTCTGTTATTCTGACAGCGCATTAATTCTGGTTTAAGTACTTGGGCTTCAGTCCAGTTATTTTACATTAAGAAGGTTTGTGATCTGCACTCTTGTGGGAGGAGAGACTAGATTCTGCCCTTCTGAGCTGGGAATTTCTGGTTAAAGGCTTACTGTGCCTGCTTATTTAATCTGTTTCTTTCTGAAATTTGTGTGCCTTGTTTGCTGTAGCCCAGATGTTAGCAGTTTATTGGCCATTTTGGGCTAATTTCTATCTCTTTCATTTCCCTGCTATAAAAACTGCATTTGCGTGGTTTTGCTCACCGGGCAGCGCTGGTTAGCTAAGGTTAAACTATTCCTGGCTCAACGAAGAATACTCTTCAAACTTAAGCACTCAAACCATTCATTTCACAGCCCAGCACTTGCTCAAAACTCATGGCAAGCACTAATTAACCCTAGCACTAGACCCCCTATACTATCCAGAAGGACAAGACTCTCTATTCGCCCCTACCAGCCAATCAGTAAATCAGCTTACTTTACCTATTCAGGCATGTCCAAAGGCCAGTTTCAGGTATACTCTCCAGTTGAACTGGCGAATCTGGGCATTTTGAGGCAATGTTACAACTGCCTCATGTACACAGACAACCCTCTCCTCCTACCACCAAACACTAATATATGCGAGAGATGCAATTATACAGCCAAACTGGAGGCAAAGCTCTCTCAACCCAAGACTGGAACTGACAGTCAAGAGGAGAAGGAAAATACTTGCAACACACCACCAGTCTCACACAGACCTACTAAACCAACACTGGCAAATAACACACATAAATACATGAAAACATACTCGGAGGCTCTAAATAAAAATCTGCAAAAGCAACAGAGACCTCTAAAGCAGACACCCAAGCAACCTCCACACCCCGTCACAAACCATGAAACACATACTTCACATAATCAGTGTGCCACGCAATCACAGCCCTTAAGGTAAAATAACATACCCAACACACTTGTAATAGGCGACTCTATAGTCAGGCACACTGATGTCCCACTAACTAGGCTGGACAAGCAGAAGGTTACAATTAGCTGCCTGATGAGTGCCTGGATCCACCACATAACACAAGCACTCAGGTCACTCCAGAACAAGTACAAATACGACTCTGTCATTGTCCATCTTGGTGTGAATGACTTGAGATGTACCTCCCTGGACTACATGAAAAGAGACATGGAAGAGCACACTGATCACGTAGCCCAGGCCGGTATGACCCTGACCCTGAGTAGCATCCTGCTCTCACCAAGAATGATGCCACAGTATAAAAAATGATCAATTTCAACAATTGGCTAAGTTTCTGGTGTCATTCAAAGGGGATCCAGTATCTGTCCACTTGGGATGACATGCTCGACAAGCCACGTTGCTTCACAAGAGATGGCTTGTACCTGTCACCCTTAGGCTTTTGAATACTGGCCAAGGCTTTTGTCGCCCCCATAGTTCCTTTTTTAGGCAAGGCTCAAAAGACAAACCCACTACATTGTCAAGTATCAGGTGCGCATATATATATATAATGAGATGTTCTCTAAATGCATTGTTCTTATTTTTACTTGTATCCACTGAAGAAGGCTCTGTTGAGCCGAAACCGGTTTGGATGTACTTTATTTTTTCATAACCCATTGGATTTGCACTTTGGGTTGAATAAAATATTTATTCCACCTTCTCATCTTGCTGGCTTTGTTTTGTGGAATTGGTCTTTGTTGCCGTGCAAGAGGGTTCCACGAGCATCTGCTATCTGCTTAATGCTGCTCAATGCCAGAAGTCTAAACCTCAAAATGCATGCTCTCGAGGCACTCCTCAGTATGGAGAACACTGATATCTGTGCAGTAACAGAAACCTGGTTTAAGGCTCCAGAGAGCACCCCAGCACTACCAGGCTAGAACTCATACCATACTTTTCGGCCACAGAACCCTGACTGAAACACAAAAGGCAGGGGTGTATCCATATTAATAAAGGATATCCACAACTCCAGGTTAGTGGCACAGCACAATGCCTCAGAGATCATCCATGTGCAACTAACAATGGGCAAAACTGCAATTCAAATTGTAGCTTGCTACAGATCACCAACCATGACCCAGGACCCCCATTCCGCATTTCTGGAGACACTGGAAAATATGAAGGTCCTACCAAATGGCTTAATATTGGGTGATTTCAATTAACCAAACATTAACTGGGAGAACTATTCAAGTACTAATTCCCTTGCCTAACGCTTCCTAGAATTTATAAACTCGAATGCCCTGGATCAACTGGTCAACACCCCCACTAGATGTGACAACATATTGGACCTGGTCATCACCAACATGGGTGACCGGTGTTCTACACCAGAGGTCAACCCCTCTCTGGTTAGATCAGACCATAGTCTAATCACTCTAGATATCCACATTCTGCCCCCACCCCCAATCAAGGAAACCACCATGAAAAACTTTTCAAAAGCAAACTTCACGTTACTTAAGACAGAGGTGGAAAGGTTCACAGCCCCCATGCTAAAGGACAATGCTCTCCAAGCTGCTGAACCCCTTACAAAGGCACTCTATGAGCACCTGCAAGAATGCATGGATCGTGCTATCCCAAGCAAAAGCAAGACTCACTCCTCCAAGAAAAGGAAACCAGTCTGGTGGACCCCTGCCATAAATAAGCTATACAATAGAAGGAGGAAACTAGTACAGAAAAGAGTAAAATCTCAAGAAGGAAAGACATCCCTGATCAGTATCAGCAAGAAACTACGATCCCTAATAAAATCATCCAGGCTAGCTTCGAAAGAAAAATTGCCAAGGACTCCAAAGATAACTACAAAGTGTTCTTTAGCTATGTCAAGAACCTAAGTGGAAACTCTCAGATCTGCTCTGAGTTAGTGCAGAATGGCACAAAATACACTGAACCGACTGATATTGCCAACATTCTGGCAAACAGGTTTAGTGCAAACTTCACCCCCCTCTCATGCCCTAAAGGGCCCATAACCATACCGAGAGACTGTAGAGCTCTGGCAATCACGGACGCACAGGTTAAAACATCCCTATCCAAAGCCAAAAACACACCTTCAATGAGACCCATTCAGTGGCCCAGGCTGTGTCTTACACGAGCTCCAAAATGAACTAACCCCTCACCTAAACACACTATTCAAACTCAGCCTCTCTACAGGTTACATACCCACAGAGTGGTGCACAGCAACAGTTATCCCGCTCCACAAAGGTGGAGCCACAATGGACCCTGGGAACTAGGCCTGACTAGCCTGGTCTGCAAGGCTGTGGAGCACATCTTCATGGAACTCATTAAAAGAGACATTGGGAACCTCCAAACATTGAACCCTACCAAGTTTGGCTTTGTTAAGGGCAGATCATGCCTCCTAAACCTGGTGGACTTCTTTGAGACAGTTACCAAGGCTTTAGATGAGGGAAAGTAGGTCCACACAGCCTACCTAGACCTCGCAAAGGCTTTTGACACCATTCCCCATTCTGGTATTATAGACAAACTCACCAGCCTGAACATAAACCCCTACGTCATGAGATGGGTTGCCAATTGGCTCATGGATAGAACCCACACAGTGAGAGTTGCAGGCTCTAGGTCCAACTCTAAACCATTTACAAGTGGCATCCCCCAGGGCTCAGTCCTGGGACCCCTCCTGTTCGGTATATACTTCTCAGAGGTCCAGGCAAGCACAGGAGGACTATGGCTGACCAAGTTCACACACGACTGCAAACTGGGGGCCATAATTGACTCTCCGGCTGATACAGACATCCTCCAGAAGGGTCTCACTGAGACAGATAACTGGTGCCAAAATCATGGCCTCAAGCTAAATGGCAAAAAGTGCATAGTCATCCCCTTTGGAAAAAACAAAGTACCCATGAACTACCACATATGTGGTAGTCCCCTAAATACAGAAAATGTAATAAGGGATCTGGGGATCCAAGAAGATAGTAATCTCTCCTTTGATAATCATATTGCCAAGGTGGTTAGAAAATCCTTCTATGTGGCCCACCTAATCACAAAATGGTTTGCATCTAGAACAAAAGAGGTTATTGTGCCCCTCTACTCATCACTCATCAGACCCATCATAGAGTACAACGCCCCATTTGGGATGCACCTTACAAGACACCTGCAACAGCTGGAAAGACCACAGAAGTACCTCACCAAGAGGATTATTGGCCTCAAACAGATGCCCTATGCAGCCTGACTGAAGAAACTCCAGCTGTACTCGGTTGCATACTGCTTACTCAGAGGTGATCTCTGCCTGACATACAAGGCCATGTCCAACCCAGAATAGATGGACATGCTCCACCTAAAAAAAAACAAATCCCCAAGAGCCACATGCTCTGGGATCTAAAACTCACCACAATGATAAATAGGATGTGCTGGAGGGATAGATTACTGTCCCAGAGACTCCCCATACTTTGGAACAGGATTCCAATCTACATTAGGCAGAGAACCTCACTAACACTCTTCAAGAGAAACCTTGACGAGTAGATTGGAAACGGAAAATTTACCCCGGGGATCACTGCAGTGGTTCTGCTGGACAGAGGCACAGGGAACTAATGGCTCTGTAGGACAGAGGCACAGGGAACTAATCTAAGGGGGCAGTGAAAGCCAACACATTCTGGCAAGGCTTATAGATGCCCTCGGTCAGATAGCCTAGTACTTATCTATGAACCTATATAATTATGGGAAAATTAATTGTTGGAGGTGTAATGAAATCTCTAGTGTAGACTGGTTTCATATGATGATGGTCTGTAAAATAGCAACTCCTTTTTGGGTTGAATTTAGAAATTTTGCCCAAGCTTTGCGGACAGATAATTGTATCATTTCTAACTCCCTTATCTTATTTAATGCTCCAGTTCTGGATTCCATTTTTGGGTGTAGGTGCCTCTCCTTTGGTCCATTTTAGCTACAGCAAGAAAAATAGTCACAAAGAACTGGAAATGTAAACCTAGTCTTTCTTTCACTGAATTCATTAATTAGGGGAAAAAAAGTGTAACTTTCCACCACAGTGCTGAAAATCGCGAAGCTACCGAAATGGCCCACCAAATTCTTTCTCTGGGAAAGAATTTGGTGTTCCGTGTCTTCGCGATAATCAGTTTTTGAACTTCACAGTTCGAACATATGGTGTTTGAACTGCTGAAGTTTCGACGAACTGATAGGAACCCTTTATAACTATCAGGTTCAAAGTCCATTTGAGGAATACGGGTCCATGGCCTAAGGCATCTAGCCTGTACAACTTCTGGGATTATTCAGTATGTAAATGAGTATTGGAGACCTGGAC
The DNA here is from genome assembly GCF_019279795.1 of Protopterus annectens. Classification (NCBI taxonomy): domain Eukaryota; kingdom Metazoa; phylum Chordata; order Ceratodontiformes; family Protopteridae; genus Protopterus; species Protopterus annectens. Next base: position 431,933,053 of record NC_056743.1, read on the forward strand.
TATACTCATATGGTGACATCACTGTAAACTCCCCTTGAATGTAAATGCCTGTGCCAGTGCAGTGATGAGGAGATGATCAGAATGTAACTGCAATAAAATTATCAGAATTGAATGCAATGAAAGGAGGAGTACCTAATAAGCCTGATACACCATCAAAGCTGCCATGTAACTGAAGCATCAAAATGAATCTGCAGACACAGAACCACCAGAGATGGTGACTGAGATGCATCAGATGAAAATCATGGTTCTAGAACACCAAGGATGATCATCACAAGCAGCAACTAGAACATCAGCAGGCATGATTAGGTGCATGGAAAGAACTTTACAACTACAACAGCAGCAGGTACAATGTAGGAGGGGTGCTGAGAGGTGCGGTCACTGAGACATGGTGTAAAGCTGCAGAGACCACACTGACAGTACAAGGTTCTAATGCCTTCCACACATTTACATTAGCTACTACACAGACAGTACTAAAGGTGGATGGATGTGTCTCGATTTACATCAGAAATATACCTCAAGGCTGATCAAACAGAACAATGCACTTGAGCTTCCACAAGTTCAAATCACCATGAGCAAAAATTCAATACCACTTCCATGCAAGTTATAGGTCCCATTTATGACCCAGGAAACACATACCATGTATTTAAACTTATTGGAAACACTCATCATCCAACCCAATACCATATTCACAAGTGACATTAATTACCCCACTATTAACTGGGAATCATATATACAACACCAAGCCTACAGGCACAGAGATTCCTGGATTTTCTAAACACAAACTCCCTGGACCAGACTGTCAATACACCAACAAGGGGTGCAAACATATGGATCTGATCCTCACTAGTATGGGAGAGTGCTGCACACTCCCTAGTGTAATGTCTTCTCTGGTAAGGTCAGACCACAAAATGGTCCCCTTTGAAATAAAAATAAAACCTGGAAACCCAACTAACCCTGGAATATTTAGGAAGTAGAAGGCTAACTTACTATTAAGTGATAACCCGGCAACATTTCAAGCCCCCATAAACTCTGAGATCCCTGCTGCCTACACAAAACTGTTCACAGGAACCCTACACAAGCATGGTAATACCTGCATAGAGGCAACTGTACCTACCAGGAAGAAGTATAGAACTAACTCAAAAAACAAGCCAACCCAGTGGAATCTCAACATCAATGGCCTGTATAACAGAAAGAAGAAAATCATGGTAAAGATTAGCAGGTGCAGCACCCAGCAGGATAAAAGTACTCAGAGGACAAATAAAGTCTACCAAAGCCAAATCTGAGGTAAATATGGCCTCCCAGGCCAAGAACAACCACACAGCATTCTTCAGCTATGTCCACACCCTCAAAGGCAATACACAATTCTATGCAGAGCTCATTGTAAATGGGGCCACCTATACTGAGCCAAAAGATATAGCAAAACTACTGGCCAACAAATTCAGCTCCAACTTTACTCCTCTCTTCCCCTCAAACTTCCCTCAGGAAATACTATCAAATATAACTCCTCCTGCTATCACTAGGAAACAGGTCCTTAATGCTGTCTCTAAGGCCAAGAACACTGCATCAATGGACCCAGACAATACCCCAGGATGCCTTCTAAATAGCATGAAACATGATCTATCAGCCCCTCTGGAATTGTTATTTAACTGTAACTTCCAAACAGGCTTTGTGCTTCATGAATGGAGAACAGCAACAGCCATCCCTCTACACAAAGGTGAGCCATCTAAAGATCCTGGAAAGTACAGCCTCACTAGTGATATATGCAAAGCCATGGAAATGATCACTAATGACATAAGAAACCTCCAAATACTGAACCCAACCCAGTTTGGTTTCATCAAGGGCAAGTTATGCCTACTCAACCTGGTGGACTTCTTTGAGAAGGTCACCAAAGCAATGGATGAGGGCAAAATGGTTCACAGTGCCTACATTGACCTAGCCAAGATATTTGACACAATTCCTCAGTCGGGCATTGCTGACAAACTTAACAGGCTAGGTACAAACCCTTATGTAATCAAGTGGGTAGCCAGCTGGCTCACAGACAAGACCCAGGAAGTTAGAGTTGGGGAGTCCACCTCTACAAAGAGGCCAGTCACAAGAGGAGTACCTCAGGGATTGGCCTTGGGACCACTCCTTTTTGGCATGTATTTCTCTGAAGTTAGGGCCAGTGGCAATGGCCTCTGGCTGACTAAATTTGCAGATGATTGCAAATTAGGAGCTGCCACTGAATTGCCCACTGACACAAATATTCTCCAGGAAGGGCTGACACAGACAAATGACTCATAACAGAGTCATGGACTAAAACTAAATGCCAAGAAATGTGTAATAGTATACTTTGGGAAGCCATCCATCCCTGCTGGCTATATTGAGAACACACACCTAAGAGTTGACACAGTAGTCAAGGACTTGGGGACACACTTAGAGAGTAGTCTAGCGTTTGACCACCACGTCTAAAGTACTGCGGAAATCATTTCTATATTGTACCACTTATAAACAAAGGTATAGCATCTAGGTCCAGGAAGTTATTGTTCGCACTGTATTCAGTATTCAGCAGACCTATCATTGAGTATAGTTCCCCCTTGATGTGTACCTAACCAAGCATATCCAATAATTGGAATGTCCACAGAGGTTCATAGGTGTTTACTAGGCTAATGACCACAAGGGACTTTTTAAGCCTAGCCATGCATCCCAAATCTCTGACAAGTTCTGATACCTTTGATAAGTGTAAGCATGGGTGTGGGAGATGAACCATTTACAGGTCACCTGTTTGCATTAGAGACATAGGTGCCAAACCAGGGAGGAATTTCCCCTTTCCCATCCAGTTGTCCATGATGCACTCGAATTGAGTTATTGAGGATCTCTGATTCACATGGATGGGGAGCCTGTTCCATAGATGGGGTAGTCTCTGGGATACATACCTATCTCTCCAGCAAGTCCTATTTATATCACAGGCAAGGTTTAAGTCTTCAGAATGGGTAATTCTGGTACTGTTTGTTTTGTGAGTATGCATGAGGTCCATCAGAGTGTGGTCTGACAATGCCCTGTATGCCAGGCATAGATCTCCCCTCAAAAGCCTGTAGGAAACAGAATATAGGGATATGGCCTTGAGGCAGTCTGCTTGAGCATATTACTTATGTCCTCTATTCTTTTAGTGAGGAACCTCTGTGGATTTTCCAGTTGTTGGATATGCCTGGTTAGGTACATACCAAAGGGGTCATTGTACTCAACTATAGGTCTGATGAATGCCGAATACAGTGGAACAATGACTTCCTTGCACCTAGATGCCATACCTTTGTTTATAAGTTGCGCAACATAGAATGATTTCCTCACTACTGTAGACATGTGATGATCAAAGGCTAGATTATTGTCTATGAGTGTCCCTAGGGTTCCTCACTAAAAGAATACAGGGTGTAGGTAAAATGTCCAACGCAGACCACTGCAAGGCCCTCTCTCTGCATTCCGTCTCCTACAGACTGGTGAGAGGAGATCTATGCTTGGCAAACAGGCCATTGTCAGACACAACTCTGATGGACCTTCTGCATATCCACAAAACAAACAGCACCAGAAATAACTGTTCTAAAGACTTAAACCTTACCTGTAATATAAATAGGAGCTGCTGGAGAGAGTCAGGCATGTATCCCACAGGCTACCCCTTCTCTGGAACAGGCTCCCCATCCATGTGAAACAGAGTTCCTCCCTAATGCAATTCAAGTGTAACTTGATCAGTTCAGTAGGAACAGGAAATTCATCCCTGGCTTGGCACCTACATCTTTAATGGACACAGGCAACCTGTAAGTGGTTCATCGCCCAGCTCCTGGTTGTTAATGTGTCACCTTCCAAGCCCTTGCTTACACTTATCAAGGGTACCAGAACTTGTCAGAGATTTGGGATGCATGGCTAATTTTTAAAAAGGCCCTTGGGGTCATTAGCTTAGTAAACACCTATGAACCTACATAATAAAGAGGCAAATAACTGTACACACATCAGCAGGATTCAGATAAGCAAATTAATTCAAAAGCTGAAATAATTAAAAAGTTAACACATTTAGCTTAAGATTCTATGGTCACTCCAAAGCAAATACAAATATGACTCAGTCATTGTACATGCTGGTGTGAATGACCTGAGACGTACCTCCCTGAACTACATGAAAAGAGACATAGAGGAGCTCTTTGATCATGTAGCCCAGGCTGGTATGACCCTGACCTTGAGCAACATCTTACCCTCACCTAGAATGATGCCACAGTACAAAGATAAAATGATCGATTTTAACAATTGGCTAAAATTTTGGTGTCATTCAAAGGGGATCCAGTGTCTGTCAGCCTGGGATGACATGCTCGACAAGCCACATTGCTTCGCTAGGGACGGCTTGCACCTGTCACCACTGGGCTTTCGGATATTGGCAAAGGCTCTTGCCACCCCCATAGTGCCTTTTTTAGGAAAGGCTCAAAAGTCAAACCCACCCACATAGACAGCACAAGAAACAAGAAACTAAGGGTAATGCTGCTAAACGCCAGAAGTCTTAACCTCAAGATGCATGCACTCAAAGCTCTCCTCAGTATGGAGAACATCGATATCTGTGCAGTGACAGAAACCTGGTTCAAGACTCCAAAGAGCACCCCAGCACTACCAGGCTATACCTCATATCATGCTTTTTGGCCCCAAAACCCAGACCGAACCACAAAAGGAGGGGGAGTTTCCATATTTATCAAGGATATCCACACCTCCAGGTTAGTGGCATTGCACAGCATCGGAGACCATCCATGTGCAACTAACAGTGGGCAAGACTGCTTTTCAGTTTATAGCATCCTACAGACCACCCTCTCAAAGTCAGGAATCCCACTCGGCTTTCCTGAAAACATTGGAGAACATGAAGATCTCTCCAAACACCATTATACTGGGCGACTTCAACTACCCAAACATTGACTGGGAGCACTACTCAAGCCCCAGCACCTTAGCCCAAAGGTTCCTGGAAATTATAAACTCAAATGCTATGGAACAACTAGTCACCACTCCCACAAGAGGGAACAACATACTAGACCTGATCATTACCAACATGGGGACTCTATGCTCCACACCAGAAGTATATCCCTCGTTGGTAAGATCAGACCATAAATTAATTTCACTGGATGTCCACATCCCGACCCCACCCCCAGCCCAGAAAACCACAGTGAAAAACTTCTCAAAAGCGAACTTCTCACTTCTCAAAACTGAAGTGGTATCCTTCAAGGCCCCAGGGCCAGTGGAAACTACGGCCCAAACTGCAGAATCCTATATAAACGCATTCTACGGACATCTCCAGGAATGCATGGATCATGCTATCCCAAACAAAACCAAGACGCAATCATCCAAAGGCAGGCGTCCAGTCTGGTGGACCCCTGCCATAAATAAACTGTACAACAGAAGGAGGAAGCTACTACATGATAGAGCAAAATCCCTAATAGGAAGGCATCTCTGATCAGTACTAGCAAAAATTACGATCCATCATAAAATCCTCCAAGGCCAGCTTGAGAGAAAAATTGCACAGGACACCAAAGAAAATTATAACGCTTTTTCAGTTATGTTAGAAACCTGGGATGCTACTCCCAGACTTGTTCAGAGTTGATTCTAAATGACACAAAATACACTGAACCCACAGACATTGCCAATATTCTGGCAGACAGGTTCAGTGCAAACTTCTCCACCCTCCCCCAAAAGAGCAAGTATCTATCCCAGCAGAGGGCTGCCTCCCAAACATCTCTGATGCTTAGGTGAAGGCTGCCCTCTCCAAAGCAAAAAACACTGCTTCCATGGGACCAGATGGCGTCCCAGGTTGCGTCCTACATGAACTCCAAGAGGAACTAATCCCTCAAATAAAACAGCTATACAATCTCAGCCTCACTACAGGATATGTGCCCACAGAATGGCGTACAGCAACAGTGGTCCCACTCCACAAAGGTGGAGCCTCTACGGACCCTGGTAACTATCGCCCCATAAGTCTGACTAGCTTAGTCTGCAAGGCTATGGAGAGGATCATCATGGAGCTCATAAACAAAGTCATTGGGGACCTACAGACACTAGATCCTACCCAGTTCGGCTTTGTCAAGGGCAGATCCTGCCTTTTGAACCTGGTCGACTTCTTCGAAACAGTCACCAAAGCCATAGATGAAGGGAAGGTAGTCCACACAGCCTATCTGGACCTTGCAAAGGCATTTGACACAATACCCCACTCGGGCATCATAGATAAGCTATCCAGCTTAAATATAAACCCCTATGTCACAAGATGGGAAACTGGCTCAAAGACAGAACCCACAGAGTGAGAGTTGCTGGAGCCATGTCAGACTCGAAACCGGTCACAAGTGGCGTCCCACAGGGTTCTGTCCTGGGACCACTCTTGTTCGGTATATACTTTTCCGAGGTACAGGCAAACGTGGGAGGACTATGGCTCACCAAGTTCGCAGACGACTGCAAACTGGGTGCCATAATCAACTCTCCAGCTGACACAAACATCCTTCAAAAAGGTCTCACAAAGACAGATAACTGGTGCCAGCACCATGGTTTAAAGCCAAATGCCAAAAAATGTATAGTCATACCCTCTGGCAAAAACAATGTGCCCACAAATTACCACACAGGCGGAAACCCATTAAGTACAGAGAAAGTTATTAGGGACCTGGGGACCCAAGTTGATAGCAATCTCTCCTTTGAAAACCACATTGCCAAAGTGGTTAGAAGGACCTTCTACATAGCCCACCTCATCACGAAGGGTTTCACATCTAGATCAAGAGAGGTAATTGTGCCCCTTTATTCATCCCTCATCAGGCCCATCATAGAATACAATGCCCCTTTTGGGATGTACCTTACCCGACACCTGCAGCAATTAGAAAGACCGCAAAAGTATCTCACCAAGAGGATCAAGGGTCTCAAACAGATGCCATATGCTGCTCGGTTAAAAACTCCAGCTCTACTCAGTTGCATACCGCCTACTTCGAGGCGATCTATGCCTGACATACAAAGCTATGTCAAATCCAGAATTAATGGACATGCTCCACCTCAGTAAATCTAAATCCCTTAGAGCCACACGCCGAGGGACTTGAACCTCAGCACAGAAATAAATAGAACTTGCTGGAGGGACAGGTTCATAACCCAGAGGCTCCCTGGAATAGAATTCCAGTTCATGTGAGGCAGAGCACCTCACTGAATCTCTTCAAGAAGAATCTCGATAGGTGGATGGGGGATCGTAGGTTTGTCCCAGGGATTACTTCCGTGTCACTATTAGACAGAGGCACAGTAAACTAAACCTTAAAAAGGGCACAGTATACTCAAATCAAGGGGTGGCGTAAGCCATACAGAATAGGGCTAGGCTTAAAATTGCCTCAGGGCAGATAGCCTAGTATGAACCTATGAACCTATGGTAGTGTATAGGGATAAAGCCCTAATTAGGGCACAACCAACCCAGGTTCGATTAGCAGCTTGGTGCTTCAGGAAGGGATGAGCATGACCATCCTGGGAGGAATGGTGCTTATCAATGTAAGGAGTTTTCTATAGAGGGAAGTAGCCCTCAGACATAGCTGACGAGCACGGGGGGGGGGGTAATTCATATATCTCACTGATGCATTAACAAAACAGAGAGGTTTGCAAAGTGGAAAAAAGTGAAAAAGGTGGAAAAAGGTCCAACTTAGATTTATTCAGGTAAGACTATCAACAAAGTACCTGCAAAAATATAGAACAAATCACACATTACCTGTCTGTCATGTAGTGGCAAAGTGTTAGAAATATTTTCTGCTTTTGTTCCACAGTCTATGACAGTAACGGTTGTTACCAACTTACAGATGCATCCCATACCAGTGTAACACAATGTGCATGAACAGTCCAACTATGCATTAATTCTTAACTAAATATTTCTTCAGGTAGCTATCCTTGATAACAGTTCCAACACCATGTCCTTGCCGTACACTCCACCAACTTTACTGCACAGTTTTTATAAAGTTAGCTAACTGGTGTATTTCTTTTGTATTTTCCAATAGACATTCAAAATCTGCAGCAGAAATCCACATTACCTCAAGGCAGAAAATAAACAAGTTTGCTGATCAATAGCAGTACGTTCTTAGTCAAAAGCCACCTGTCATTCTAGCTTGTTAAAATGAGCATGTCTTATTTCAGATCAAAGAGTCTTACAGGCAGTAAAGAAAGTGAAAAAAATCTGAAAAGGAATGTTTTCCATTGATACTGTTTCAATCACGTTGAGATTTATTACACTGGAAGCACATCTGGCAACAAAGTCATGGGGTTTATTTTTGTTGCTATGAACTGTTTAGGTAGTGCAGTCAACATACCCCACAGCCAAGCAGTTATACAAAGTGCTGCAATTACTTGAATCCTTTGCAAACTTCCCAAACATGCCCGCAAACTGTGAATATTGAAAATTATTAAAAATTGACTTTATTATGTGATGTGTTTTTTTCCAAAATATATTTTATTTAACTTTTTACATGTTTGTTTAGGGTGGACATGCTTGTATGTTGTTGAAGGTCTAAACCAGTTAGTAAAGAATTTTTTACAGAGACTGGCTTTCAATTATTCTTCAAAGGTATGAATTCACCTTGCTGACATAAGGAGCATTACAGTTTAAACTCAGTGAGTGTGTGTATATGTATATCAATATCTTTCTATATAGATAGAGACGCAGATATCAGATACATGTACACAAAGACAAATATGTATTCAGCTAACCTAGCATTCAGCAGGGGTGATAAATGTTTCAAGCAATGGGAACTACATATTGTAAGATGCAAGCTAAATAAAACAAGGCATATAAAACACATTCTAATTAAAACAAATAACATATTGGCAAAGGTGCAGTACCAAAAAATTAATGGCAGATGTTTGGGTTTACCTACCTCTGTGTTTGTTAATCCACTGTGGCTTCACCACTGTAGTCTAAATTCAGCTCTCAGGACTGAATACTGCATAATGCTAACATCCATTATTGAGTACAGCTTTAGTATAGTATGGATCATGTCATCCTGCTAATAAATGGCTTGGGTCTCAGTCTAACAGAATGACAAGATTTCTTAGAACACTGCTGAATTAAGACTGGCTGCTGAATATAATCTAAACAGATAAAACGTCATCACTGAAATCTGACTATACATTATAAGCATGTCCACCAGATGTTAGTCTTCCTAGTTATACAAATAAAAGCTGCCATCTGTTGCCCTTCTCTTCAATATCATTAGAAACATCTGTGTATTCTACTGCTTACTTTCCTACTAAAAGTACAGAATATTGTATCTTAGTCTCACACACACACACACACACACACACACACACACACACACACACACACATTAACGTAGTAAAACTTTTTTTAACAAGGATTACATATAATAAAGAGTTACCAACAGCCCAATGTTTGCCATCAAGAATTTCTTCTCTGAAAAGATGACCTTCAAAAGTAAACCAAGTTACTTAAAGCCAAGATTACAGAAATGTTAAAAACAGTAGGAAGAGTTAGATGCCTCAGACTAAAAGCTCTGAAGCTGCGGTTTCTGAATTAACTTGGTTTTCTGTTCAAATAACTGGGATCTCAAAGTCTTATCTGTGAAATTTTCCAGCTTTTGTTTGATATTAATTAAAAAGCCTAAAATGGCTAGTAAAGTAGATATCTGGAAAAAACAGTTATCATACCCATTTCCAGCTAATATTTCTCACTTCTGACCTTTTCGTCTCCTACCGCACAACCGTAAGTTGCTTGGAAAAGCTATATACAATTCACCTACATACATATACAATTATCTCTCTTCTTTACTAATACAATATATTGTCCTCACACCAGCATGGTTTCCTACAATACAGCAGTTAGCCATACCACCTTACACAAACTTGCCAATATAATGCTCACCAACACAGCCAAAGGCCACATTAGTGGTGCCTTGTTTGGCAATTTGTCTAAAGCCCTTAATTCAGTCAATCATAAAGGTCTACATTGTTAACTTGGATGCAGTGCTCTATCAAAATTTTAAGACTCTTCGATAAGAGTCCAGAAATGCTGAAAAGGTGCAGTTTTTAGCATGCAAACAAAGTACAAAACTACTGTTTCACCTTCAATCTAGAATGGCACCTAGATATTTGAAAGAGGTAACATATTCTATAGGTTGTTTATTGTAAGATATGGGGTGACAAGCCCTGCTGCACCGCTGATGTAGAGGGCTGTAATGCACACATTCCAGCAACTTTACATAAATATATATATATATATATATATATATATATATATATATATATATATGTGTATATATATATATATATAGAGAGAGAGAGAGAGATATTTACATACACACACACAAACACACACACACATATATATATATATATATATATATATATATATATATATATATATATATATATATATATATATACTTACATACACATACACACACACACACACACACACACACACACACACACACACACACACACACACATGGATTTACTTCAAAATACCAAATTACTATAATGTTGAACCACAAAACAGAATGACCATAATGTCGAAAAAAACAGAACACTGAAAAGTTAGAACAAAACAACCACAAAACACTGAAAATTTAAATCATAGGTTCATAGTTTGATACTAGGCTATCTGCCCTAGAACATTTATAAGCCTAGCCAGAGTGTGTTTGGCTTTTGCCACCCTTTTAGATTAGTTGACTGCGCCTTTGAATAGTAGGTCACAGAAGAATAGCCCTTTTAAGTTTAGTTTACTGTGCCTCTGTCTAGTAGGGACACAGAAGAGATCCCAAGGGTAAACCTACGATCTCCCATCCACTCGTCAAGATTTCTCTTGAAGAGGGTCATTGAGGGGCTCTACCTAACATGGACAGAGATTTTGTTCCAGAGTGAGGGGAGCCTCTGGGATATGAATCTGTCCCTCCAGCATGTCCTATTTATTTCTGTGCTGAGGTTTAGGTCCCTGGAGCATGTAGCTCTAATGGATTTGGATTTCTTGAGGTGGAGCATGTCTGTTAATTCAGGGTTGGACATGGCTTTATACGTCAGGCACAGATCGCCTCTGAGTAGGCGGTAAGCAACTGAGTATAGTTGGAGTTTCTTTAGCCTAACTGAGTAGGGCATCTGTTTGAGTCCCTTAATCCTCTTGGTGAGGTACTTTTGGGGTCTTTCCAGTTGCCGCAGGTGTCGGATAAGGTAAATCCTAAATGCGGCATTATATTCAATTATGGGCCTAATGACTGATGAGTAGAGGGGCACAATGACCTCTCTTGATCTAGATGTGAACCCTTTCATGATAAGGTGGGCTATATAGAAGGTCTTTCTAACCACTTTGGCAACGTGATTGTCAAAGGAGAGATTACTATCTACTTGGGTCCCCAAATCCCTAATTACTTCTTCCGTATTTAATGGATTACCACCTATGTGGTAATTTGTGGGCAGTTTGTTTTTTCCAAAGGGGATGACTATGCACTTTTTGGCATTTAGCTTTAGGCCATGGCTCTGGCACCAGTTATCCGTCTCCGTGAGACCCCTTTGGAGGATGCTTGTGTCAGTCAGCGAGTCGATTATAGCACCCAGTTTGCAGTCATCTGCAAACTTGGTCAGCCATAGCCCTCCCGTGTTAGCCTGTACCTCAGAGAAATATATACCGAACAAGAGAGGTCTCAGGACTGAGCCTTGTGGGATGCCACTTGTAACTGGTTTAGAGTCTGACATGGCACCTGCAATTCTGACCATGTGGGTTCTATCCCTGAGCCAGTTTGCAACCCATCTTGTGACATAGGGGTTGATATTTAAGCTGGTGAGCTTATTTATGATGCCCGAGTGGGGTATTGTATCGAAGGCTTTTGCGAAGTCCAGGTAAGCTGTGTGGACTACCTTCCCTTCATCTATGGCCTTGGTGACTGTTTCAAAGACGTCAACCAGGTTCAAGAGGCAATATCTGCCCTTAACAAAGCCGAACTGGGTAGGATCCAGTGTTTGGAGGTTCCCAATGTCTTTGTTTATGAGTTCCATGATGATACGCTCCATAGCTTTGCAGACCAGGCTAGTCAGGCTTATAGGGTGATCGTTCACCTTTGTGGAGTGGGACCACTGTTGCTGTATGCAACTCCTTGGGTACATATCCTGTAGTAAGGCTGAGATTGAACAGTGACTTTATGTGAGGGTTCAGTTCTTCTTGGAGCTCGTGTAAGACGCAGCCTGGGGCACCATCCAGTCCCATTGATGCTGTATTTTTTACTTTGGAGAGGGAAGCTCTCACCTCAGCATCTGTGATGTCAGGGAGGCTACACTCGGTTGGGATAGACAATACCCTTTTGGGGGGAAGGGGGGGAGAAGTTTGCACTGAACCTGTCTGCCAGGATGTTGGCAATGTCTGTGGGTTCAGTGTATTTTTTGTCGTTTTGCACTAACTCTGAGGATATCTGGGGGTTGCCACCCAGGTTCCTGACATAACTAAAGAAGGCCTTGTGATTATCTTTAGCGTCTTGTGCAATTTTTCTTTCGAAGCTGGCCTTAGATGATTTTATGAGGGATCGTAGTTTCTTGCTAGTACTGATCAGAGATGCCTTCCCTTTTTGGGATTTTGCTCTATAATGTAGTATCTTCCTCCTTCTGTTGTATAGCTTATTTATGGCTGGGGTCCACCAGACAGGTCTCCTGCCTTTGGAGGAGTGAGTCTTGGTTTTATTTGGGATAGCACGATCCATGCATTCCTGTAGGTGTCCATAGAATGCATTTGTAAAGGATTCTGTGGTTTGGGCCTTATTTTCCACTGGCCCGGGGGCTTTGAAGGATTCCACCTCGGTTTTGAGAAGTGTGAAGTCTGCTTTTGAGAAGTTCTTCACCGTGATTTCATTGGCTGGGGGTGGGGATGGGATAACGATGTCCAGTGAGCTTAATTTATGGTCACATCTTACCAAAAAAGGGTATACCTCTGGTATGAAACATAGAGTCCCCATGTTGGTGATGATCAGGTCCAATATGTTTTCCCCTCTTGTGGGAGTGGTGACCAGTTGTTCCATAGCATTTGAGTTTATAAATTCTAGGAACCGTTGGGCGAGGGTGTTGGGGCTTGAGTAGTGCTCTCAGTCTATGTTTGGGTAGTTGAAGTCGCCCAATATAATGGTGTTTGGAGAGACCTTCATATTCTCCAGTGTTCTCAGGAAAGCCGAGTGGGGTTCCTGAGTTTGGGAGGGTGGTCTGTAGCAGGCTACAAACCGAAAGGCAGTTTTATATATAATGGATCTATGTTGCTACATCGAAAGTACATTAAATCGAAACGTACTACAACAAACTCACTATCACGAAAGTGCATTTTAGCAAAAATGCACTTTTTCCCAAAAACAAAAAAAAACAATGGCAAAAAAAACCTACAAAAATAAAACACTACTCAAGTTTATGCAGGGGGCAAGCCCCTGGGGGGCTGTGCTCCCCACATAACCCCCTACTAATATTCTCACTCAGATATCGCACTACAGTGGGGAAAAGGGAATATTCCCTTATCCACGCTGTACCTTGATCTAAGAAACAGTTTGCTTAGTAGTACAATCAACAGTACATGTTGATGTACAACTAAATCTACACGCAAACTGCAAGTTGTCTTTTTTTATTTTCTTTTGCGAAAGTGCATTTTCGCTAAAATGCACTTTCGCAAAAGTGAGTTTGCTGTAGTATGTTTCAATTTAACGTACTTTTGATGTAAGGACTAGGATTTATATATATATATATATATATATATATATATATATATATATATATGTATATATATATATATATATATATATATATATACACACACACACACACACATACACACACACACACACACACACACACACACACACACACACACACACACACACAGTATTTCTGAAAGAAGATCGCAGTACAGTGAGGGTGCCCCCACATGGGGGATGCAGGGGAGCTTGCCCCTTGCAAAATTGCTTGAAAAGGTAAATTTTTGTGTTAAATTATGTGTTTAAATGGAGAAGCTGTTTTTCTGACTGCATCTCAGTCTTCATGGTGTGTGACGTGCACAGTAGCTATTTCTTTGTTACTAGTTTCGTCATTGTAAATGTTCGTTGATATGAGCCTACGATCTTCTCATCTCATGTATGTAAATTTCATTATTGTGTTCATTTGATCTAGAAAAGTGGATCCATACTTGTGTGTGTGTGTGTGTGTGTGTGTGTGTGTGTGTGTGTGTGTGTGTGTATATATATATATATATATATATATATATATATATATATATATATATGGGTCACCTTCATTTGCCTGACAGTTCATTTCCCCGGCAGAAATTTCAGGCAGCCCAATTACCTGACAGTTCAGTTGCCCGACAGTTCATTTGCCCGGCGATTAGAAAAAGGCAAGTAAAAGGTATATGTCTTTTTCCCAACTGTACTGCGATCCTGGAGTTAGAATATATAGTTGGGGGGCACAGCCACCACCTACTTTGGTTTTACTGAACAATAAAGAAACAAACTGCACAATATAAAAGCAAAGGAGGTGGGGGGCTGTGCCCCCACACCCCCAACTATATATTCTAACTCCAGGATCGCACTACAGTGGGGAAAAGGACATATACCTTCTACTTGCCTTTTTCTAATTGTCGGGCAAATGAACTCTCAGACAATTGGGCTGCCTGAAATTTATATATATATATATAGATATATATATATATATATATATATATATATATATAGATATATATGGGAACCCTCCATATGGTCAAAAATTGGGAATATCTGGCCAAGCAATCAAAGTGTTATATGATCACAGAGTCAGAGTGCTGGCATTACTTAGTGGAAGGTCGCAGTACAATGGAACAGGGAATGTATCCTTTCTTCACTATTATGCAATCTTGGAGCTGGTATATATAAGAAGTAGGGGGTGTGGGGGCACGGGTGGCTTCCTTGCAAAAAAAAAAAAAGAAATTTTTTTTTCAGTGTTGCCCCTTTTATGATCCACATAGACTGGTCAATGTGCTTAAATGTTGTGATTTTCAACTATAGAAAGGTAGGCTGCATATACATATACACTCTGTGTATGTTTACATTTTCTGGAGTAAAGTATTTCAAATTATTTCACGATCTGTAGTTTTATATTGTTGATTTTATGGAGTATTCCTTCCTGTATTTTCATCACTCAAGTATTGAACATTCATGCCTGCATCCTTTGGTTATTCTCATACTGTGACAGAAATAGGTCTACTGGCAAATTATCCCAGTTTATCACACACACACACACACACACACACACACACACACACACACACACACACACACACACACACACACACACACACACACACACTCACTCTCACTCACCCATGAATAAAAAAGTAAAATAAATAAATAAATAAATAGATTAAACAAACATGCATCGTACACATTCATTTTACAAAAGCCACTATAAATGTGACAAGAGAAACAGATCATCTGCTATTTATTTACATGCTTTTATTTTTATTCTTTCTCAAGATCATAATTCCTGTTCTGTCTTTCTAACATGATTATTTTTTACACTGAAGAAAGTAGAATTGTATAAGTTACAGTCGCCCATAACAGTAGATATATGAATTCCTCACTGCTACAGAAGCCTTTGGATATTTGGGTTGTATTTGTTCTATCCAAGAGACACAACAACCGGACAGTCTTCAAAAATCAATAGCTCCCCCCAAAAATTACATTCTGACCGCTGACTGGCTCACTTCATGAAGGTAATGCATCACCTGCTATATTTCACAGTAACTTGGATTCCATTGTTGGGAATTTTACATTGCTTATACAGCAACTAACATAACTTACTTCTTCATCTCAAATTGCACTGGCATTGATGCAGCTGTCACATGTAGAGCAATGCAAACATTTTACTTATGTGGATAATGTGAAGAATGGCTTGGATGTTAGTAAGTCTGTTTCTGTGGGAACACTGGATAATGATGGAGTGGATGTTAATGCATCTGCATCAATGGGAACATCAGATTATGTTGTTTCACCTCTATAAACAAGTGGTTGGGCACAACAGTCTCTTTTTGTCAGGTTGATTCCATGCCTAAAAGTAATATTTGTACTTTTTCCTGAGCAAATATTTTTGTTTGAGGGGAAACTGAACAAGAACTGTAATTTGCAAGTAGAAAACAATTACATGCAGCAACGTATTTCTGATCACAGTGTACCAAAGACTCTTTGGGTATGGAAATCCCCAATGATGTGGAGGAAGGCACATGATTACATACCCACTTACTAGTTCTGTTTGACAGAGTATGTATTGAACTTATGGCAATATTAATTAAACATAATGTAAAAACTATGGATATGCTGGCTGAAGAAATTAGTAAACTGGAAAATAAGTTAATGAACACCCTCTTGTTTGAACATAATAAAAACAGATACTTAGATTTATTTTTGAAAAAGTTGATAAGAATGTGGAATAAAACAAAGCATGGTATGTTAAAAAAACTGGAGAGACAACATCCCAGGCTGTGTTCTACATGAACTACAGAACGAACTGGCACCCCACCTAAGTACCATGTTCAATGATTGCCTCACCTCAGGCTTTGTGCCCACTGAATGGTGCACAGCAACGGTTATCCCACTCCACAAAGGGGGAGCCACCACGGACCTACCGTACCATTAGCCTGACGAGCAGGCTGCGTTCTACATGAACTACAGAAAGAACTGGCACCCCACCTAAGTACCATGTTCAGTCGTAGCCTCACCTCAGGCTTTGTGCCCACTGAATGGTGTACAGCAATAGTTATCCCATTCCACAAAGGGGGAGCCACCATGGACCTACCGTCCCATTAGGCCTGATGAGCCTGGTCTGCAAGGCTATGGAGCATATCATCATGGAACTTTTAAACAATGACATTGGTAATCTCCAAACTCTGGACCCTACCCAGTTCAGGTTTGTAAAAGGCAGATCATGTCTCCTAAACCTGACAGACTTCTTTGAAGAGGTCACCAAAGCCGTAGATGAGGGTAAGGTGATTCTCACAGCCTATCTAGATCTTGTCAAGGTTTTCAACACCATCCCCCACTCTGGAATTATGGACAAACTCACTAAATTAGGTATATATCCCTATGTCACAAGATGGGTTGCCAACTGGCTCACTGACAGAACCCACACTGTGAAAGTAGCAGACTCTAAATCCAACTTCAGACCAGTGACAAGTGGAGTACCACGGGGTTCAGCCCTAGGTCCTCTCCTGTTTGGTATCTACTTCTCTGAAGTACAGGCTAACACAGAAGGTCTTTGTCTAACAAAGTTCATAGATGACTGCAAAGTAGGAGCCATAATCAAAACTCCTAACGATGTGGACATCCTACAAAAGGGACTCACTGAGACAGATGCCTGGTGTCAAAGCCATGGCCTCAAGCTCAATGCCAAAAAGTGCATTGTCATCCCTTTTGGTAAAAACTCTATACCCATGAACTACCACATAGGCGGTAGTCTACTTAACACCGAAAGTGTGATAAGAGACTTTGGGACACAGGTGGACAGTAGTCTCTCCTTTGATAATCACATCGCCACAGTAGTCAGGAAATCCTTCTATGTGGCACACCTCATCACAAAAGGTTTCTCATCCAGGAAAAAAGAGATCATTGTTCCCCTCTACTCATCACTCATTAGACCCATTATAGAGTACAATGCCCTTTTTGGTATGTACCTCACAAGACATCTACAACAACTGGAAAGGCCACAGAAATACCTCACAAAGAGGATTACTGGCCTCAAACAGATGCCCTACGTGGACTGTCTCAAAATACTCCAGCTTTACTCTGTCACATATCGCCTACTCAGAGGTGATCTCTGCCTAACATACAAAGCTGTGTCAAACCTGGAGCTGTTGGACATGCTCCACTTAAAGAAATCCCAATCTCTCTGAACTACATGCTCTAGGGACCTAAACCTTGTCACCACAATAAACAGAACACGCTGAAGGGATAGAGTCATGTCCCAGAGACTTCCCAAACTCTGGAACAAACTACCTATCTACCAGCCTTTAATACTTTCTTTACTACTACTATATTAAATCTAGCAAATCAACTAAACCCTGATACCTCCAATTTGCCAAGCCCAAGCTCCACCCCCCCCTTTTCACCTTGAACCTATACCCACCTCCTATATCTCCTCCTTACTTCAAAAATTAAAACCTACTACCCCCTCAGCTGATAAATTACCAGCAGAATACCTCCAAATAGGAGCCAAAGCCATTGCCTTCCCAATCTCCATATTGATCAATAGAACTATAAAAGAAGGCACCATTCCATCTATTTGGAAAATCTCACACATCATCCCACTTCACAAAGGTGGTGACTCTACTGAGTTCTCCAACTATTGCCCTATAGCTCTACTCTCTCCACTTGCTAAAATTATGGAGAAATGTATCCACAAGCAATTAATAACTCACCTACTTCAGTATAATCTCCTTGCTAACTGCCAACATGGATTCCGGCCATTTCACAGTACTACCACTGCCTTGCTATCTTTTACTAACTCTATCAACAATAATCGTAATAACAATATTCTTTCCTCAGCATTCTTTGTAGACCTATCTAAAGCGTTCGACATGGTTAATCATCAACTTCTCCTCCACCAACTGAAGTCCAATCTTGCTATGAACTGGTTTACATCATACCTAGAAAACCGTAAACAAGCAGTTCTCTGGCAAAACCATCTTTCTGATCTCCTTCCCACCTCCCTAGGTGTTCCTCAAGGCTCTATTTTAGGTCCACTTCTGTTTTCCATTTTCATAAATGACCTTCATCTCTCTACCCCACTCTCCACCTGTATTCAGTATGCTGATGACTCTACTATCATCTGTTCTGCCTCATCCCAAACTGAACTTCATTCTATCACAAAAAGCCTTTACCACTATAGAAGCATGGTTCTCCAACCACTCTCTTCTCCTCAAATCCCCAAAACCAAACTTTTGCTCTTTAAACCCTCTCATTTGTCTCCCCCACTTCATTTTACACTTACATCAAACAACAATACTGCTATCTCTCCTGACCCCACCACCAAACTCCTAGGAATCACAATTGACAATCAATTAAAGTTTGACACTCACATAAACACTACAATAAAATTGACTAACAAAAAACTTGGATCCCTTTATAGAATAAAACCCTTCTTGACACCAGTTGCCAGAACCACAATAGCTAGAACCCACTTAATTTCTACCCTATTATACGCTTCCCCAATATTCAACAATCTTTCTACTAATAATCTTAACAAACTAGCTAGAGCATATAACAACATCGCCAGATTTGCTACAAATACACCTTACAGGACTCATCACTGTCTGAACCTAAAACAACTAGACTGGCTTGAATGACCTCACTTATTACGTTTTAACCAACTTATAATCGCCCATAAAGCCCTATACCAACCCAATAATACCCCTATTCTCTCTACCCTCATAAAACCTTATAACAACTTGAGAAATCTACGCTCTGCTAACAAAATGTTGATTCATACTTCCTTATCTAACAACTCAGCAGGTGACTCCATATTCTCTAACTCAGTTGGTAAAATATGGAATCAACTACCACAAGACCTTACAACCCTAACCTCTCTCCCACTATTTAAAACTAACCTAAAACTTTTCTTCTCCAACCACTGGTTATGTTCTTGTACTAACCCTGCCTAGCTGTTATTCTCTAATCTATCTGCTACCCACATAAAGATTTAAGGTAGAAAAAATTAGGTTAAGTACCCAATCTATACTCAAATCTTCACTCTTAATTCCTATCTCAGTCACTATTTAGTACTACTTAGTACAACCCACCATGCTCAAAACCTACCAGATACTGTACTTACATTTCTTTTTGTATACTATGTTAAACTGAAGATGAATTACTGTATATTAAAGCCATCTCCTAATCTTTAGCATCAGATGTTTATATATTTTTAAGTATATTTTTGTTTTTATATGTATTTTGTGTGTTACTTTTAGTATATATTTTTAGTATGTTTTTGTTTTGGAGCTTTTCTCCCCGGGCCTCCACTTAAAATGGACATGTATCCAGTTGGACTAGCCCGGTCAACAAATGTAAAATAAAATAAAATAAAATAAAATAAATCTATATCAAACAAGGCTTCTCATTAGCACTCTTCAAGAAAAATCTTGATGATTGGATGGGAGATAGGAAATTCACCCCGGGGATCACCTCTGTGGCTCTGCTCGACAGGGGCACAGGAAAATAATTTTCTTGGTTGGCAAAAGCCAGGGTACCGTTTGGCTAGGCTTATATAGGCCCTAGGGCTGATAGCCTAGTACCTACCTATGAACCTATGAGACAGGAAGGATTACAAGTGCAAACAAGCCTCTGTCACCTACTTCAGGGTCAAAGAAAAGGACAGTGCTTTTTTCATCTTTTAAAGAGAACTCTACTAATTTTAATACCAGTAACACAGGATAACAATTAACACTGGTTAACGTAAGATTTCCTATTGCAAAATGTATTGCCTCCTTTAGTTTCTGATGCACATCCCCATGAAAAATGTGCCTAAGGTATTAGAACTGAATAATCCAGGCACTCATCTCTAAGGTATTAGAACTGAATAATCCAGGCACTCATCTCTAAGGTATTAGAACTGAATAATCCAGGCACTCATCTCTAAGGTATTAGAACTGAATAATCCAGGCACTCATCTCTAAGGTATTAGAACTGAATAATCCAGGCACTCATCTCTAAGGTATTAGAACTGAATAATCCAGGCACTCATCTCTAAGGTATTAGAACTGAATAATCCAGGCACTCATCTCTAAGGTATTAGAACTGAATAATCCAGGCACTCATCTCTAAGGTATTAGAACTGAATAATCCAGGCACTCATCTCTGAGGTATTAGAACTGAATAATCCAGGCACTCATCTCTGAGGTATTAGAACTGAATAATCCAGGCACTCATCTCTGAGGTATTAGAACTGAATAATCCAGGCACTCATCTCTAAGGTATTAGAAATGAATAATCCAGGCACTCATCTCTAAGGTATTAGAAATGAATAATCCAGGCACTCATCTCTAAGGTATTAGAAATGAATAATCCAGGCACTCATCTCTAAGGTATTAGAACGGAATAATCCAGGCACTCATCTCTAAGGTATTAGAACGGAATAATCCAGGCACTCATCTCTAAGGTATTAGAACGGAATAATCCAGGCACTCATCTCTAAGGTATTAGAACGGAATAATCCAGGCACTCATCTCTAAGGTATTAGAAATGAATAATCCAGGCACTCATCTCTAAGGTATTAGAAATGAATAATCCAGGCACTCATCTCTAAGGTATTAGAACGGAATAATCCAGGCACTCATCTCTAAGGTATTAGAACGGAATAATCCAGGCACTCATCTCTAAGGTATTAGAACGGAATAATCCAGGCACTCATCTCTAAGGTATTAGAACTGAATAATCCAGGCACTCATCTCTAAGGTATTAGAACTGAATAATCCAGGCACTCATCTCTGAGGTATTAGAACTGAATAATCCAGGCACTCATCTCTGAGGTATTAGAACTGAATAATCCAGGCACTCATCTCTAAGGTATTAGAACTGAATAATCCAGGCACTCATCTCTAAGGTATTAGAACTGAATAATCCAGGCACTCATCTCTAAGGTATTAGAAATGAATAATCCAGGCACTCATCTCTAAGGTATTAGAAATGAATAATCCAGGCACTCATCTCTAAGGTATTAGAACGGAATAATCCAGGCACTCATCTCTAAGGTATTAGAACGGAATAATCCAGGCACTCATCTCTAAGGTATTAGAACGGAATAATCCAGGCACTCATCTCTAAGGTATTAGAACGGAATAATCCAGGCACTCATCTCTAAGGTATTAGAACGGAATAATCCAGGCACTCATCTCTAAGGTATTAGAACTGAATAATCCAGGCACTCATCTCTAAGGTATTAGAACTGAATACTTCGGGCACTCATCTCTAAGGTATTAGAACTGAACAATCCAGGCACTCATCTCTAAGGTATTAGAACTGAACAATCCAGGCACTCATCTCTAAGGTATTAGAACTGAACAATCCATGCACTCATCTCTAAGGTATTAGAACTGAACAATCCATGCACTCATCTCTAAGGTATTAGAACTGAACAATCCAGGCACTCATCTCTAAGGTATTAGAACTGAACAATCCAGGCACTCATCTCTAAGGTATTAGAACTGAACAATCCAGGCACTCATCTCTAAGGTATTAGAACTGAACAATCCAGGCACTCATCTCTAAGGTATTAGAACTGAACAATCCAGGCACTCATCTCTAAGGTATTAGAACTGAATAATCCAGGCACTCATCTCTAAAGTATTAGAACTGAATAATCCAGGCACTCATCTCTAAGGTATTAGAACTGAATAATCCAGGCACTCATCTCTATGGTATTAGAACTGAATAATCCAGGCACTCATCTCTAAGGTATTAGAACTGAATAATCCAGGCACTCATCTCTAAGGTATTAGAACTGAATAATCCAGGCACTCATCTCTAAGGTATTAGAACTGAATAATCCAGGCACTCATCTCTAAGGTATTAGAACTGAACAATCCAGGCACTCATCTCTAAGGTATTCGAACTGAATAATCCAGGCACTCATCTCTAAGGTATTAGAACTGAATAATCCAGGCACTCATCTCTAAGGTATTCGAACTGAATAATCCAGGCACTCATCTCTAAGGTATTAGAACTGAATAATCCAGGCACTCATCTCTAAGGTATTCGAACTGAATAATCCAGGCACTCATCTCTAAGGTATTAGAACTGAATAATCCAGGCACTCATCTCTAAGGTATTAGAACTGAATAATCCAGGCACTCATCTCTAAGGTATTAGAACTGAATAATCCAGGCACTCATCTCTAAGGTATTAGAACTGAATAATCCAGGCACTCATCTCTAAGGTATTAGAACTGAATAATCCAGGCACTCATCTCTAAGGTATTAGAACTGAATAATCCAGGCACTCATCTCTAAGGTTTTAGAACTGAATATTCCAAGCACTCATCTCTAAGGTATTAGAACTGAATAATCCAGGCACTCATCTCTAAGGTATTAGAACTGAATAATCCAGGCACTCATCTCTAAGGTATTAGAACTGAATAATCCAGGCACTCATCTCTAAGGTATTAAAACTGAATAATCCAGGCACTCATCTCTAAGGTATTAGAACTGAATAATCCAGGCACTCATCTCTAAGGTATTAGAACTGAATAATCCAGGCACTCATCTCTAAGGTATTAGAACTGAATAATCCAGGCACTCATCTCTAAGGTATTAGAACTGAATAATCCAGGCACTCATCTCTAAGGTATTAGAACTGAATAATCCAGGCACTCATCTCTAA
The DNA here is from genome assembly GCF_019279795.1 of Protopterus annectens. Lineage (NCBI taxonomy): Eukaryota > Metazoa > Chordata > Ceratodontiformes > Protopteridae > Protopterus > Protopterus annectens. The sequence continues at coordinate 431,956,416 of NC_056743.1, forward strand.
GATATTAGAACTGAATAATCCAGGCACTCATCTCTAAGGTATTAGAACTGAATAATCCAGGCACTCATCTCTAAGGTATTAGAACTGAATAATCCAGGCACTCATCTCTAAGGTATTAGAGCTGAATAATCCAGGCACTCATCTCTAAGGTATTAGAACTGAATAATCCAGGCACTCATCTCTAAGGTATTAGAACTGAATAATCCAGGCACTCATCTCTAAGGTATTAGAACTGAATAATCCAGGCACTCGTCTGAAGTTGTTTGAGACCAGGGACTATCGAGCTCTTCTTATTTTGTGTGAATACAAGCTTATGGTAATTGCCTCTGGCCAGTTCTACAAGGAGGAAAAACCAGTGCTGCCCAGGCCATAAGGGAGTCACCACAATCATTTTTGGAGGGTCCTTCTGAATTGTCAGAATGACCCTGGATCAGTGGATGGTGGAAAAACATACAGGAACATTTCCATCCATGAGGATGAAAATGTATCTGTTTTCCAGTCCTGCCTGCAAGGAGTCCTAGTGCAGTATTTACATTTTGTCTGTTTTGAAAGGAGGTGAGCAGATCTATTTTGAGGTGTTCCCCACAAATGTATCCATTCTTGGAAGACCCCTTCATTTAGTTTCCATTCATGAGGGTCTTTCCTGGTCCTGGTCAGATTGTCTGCCACTAAATTTTGCTCTGTGGTATGCAAGATGCTTGGTGGGATATCTGGTGCTGTAGAGCTAACACTCAAGCCATCATAGCCAACCTCCACAAGGGGTAAGACCTAGTGCTTCCCTGTTTATGTACCACATCACTGTGGTATTGTCTGCAATCACCTGTAATGGCTCCAGGTACAGAGCATAGATCACAGCTAACATCTCTAGACAGTCAAAAGCTTATAAATGTCAAAAACTGCCCGACAGGCCTTGCACCTTTACACACACAAAAACTGCTCCACAACTGATGCATCTTATTGCCTATGCATGTGCAGTTCTTTCTTGATAATGGCCAACAAATGTAGTCTGAAAACTCCTGAGGATTAGAATGTTGGGTACATGATTTTTTTATCTAAACTTGGCAAGAAGAATCAATGAGAATCACAGAAGCTATGTTGTCTAAAATCCTGAGATATTCTCTCAAGGATATCGCAGACTGGTTGAAAAAGATCAGGATGGTTTCCAGATACAAATTCTCCTTTTCCTGTGTTAGAAATGCATTTGAAGAGAAATAACTAGAAGGCAGTCTAAAAGTACAAATCTGTGTGACTGGGAGAATTTTTGAACATTTATCTGGAAGCCTAGATTGGTAAGGATGAAGAAACCCATGTTAAGGAAACCTGATATCTGGCAAAATACTCTGGAAAAATCAGTAAGTTATCTAAACAAGCAAAAATGTGAATGCCTTGCAATCTGCAATGAGCTATCCATTTTGTAAACACCCTAGGAGCTGCAGCTAAGTCAGAGTAATGCAGAGAAAAGACAATGAGAATGAGATCCAGCCATATGAGAATGTGATAAGCACCTTTTAGTTCTAATGCTCCATAAAACTCAAAAGAGAAATGACTGCTAACAGACTCTGAAAGGTCATCACTTTGAATTTTGGTACTTTAACAAACTGATTGAGAAAGGAAGGATCTAAGGTAAGAAAATCATACAAGATGTCTTTGGATGAGCAATGTCTAATCTTTTGTTTCTTTTTTCTAAGGAAATCTCTAGAAGGAGACCGAATGAGAGATGGCACTTTATCCTGAACAAGAGGTCTCTTTCCCCAGCTTCTCCAACAAGAACCTCCCACAGAAACTCCCAGATCTAAAGATGGTGTTTCTCCGATGCCTGGATGGGGCTCTGGAACAGCTGTGGAGGATGTGGCTAACTGCCAGTCAGGGGTAGTGGAAGGCATTATACCAAAGGAGCCAGAGAAACCAGTGAGAGGTCCAAGGAACAGCAAATGGCCACAGAATATGCACCCAACAGTGGCCTTTCTTAGGTGCAGTGGGAAAAGAAACAGCAGGCCCACAGTAAGAATCCATGCTGTAACAGAGGAAGAAGCCTGATTGCCGGTAAAAACTGTTGAAATGAGTCAGTTGAAAGATAAGTTGTCAGGCAAGTGTTTACAAGCAGCACACACACACACTTACACTTCCTCACACAGTCCATCAAGAGCCTGTCAAAACTCTAAGCTCCTTTCAGAGAAATTGCACTGAAAGTAAATAAGAAATAAACACAAGTTGTCACGAAGTGTACACAAGCACCAAACATAATACATTTCTAGCCGTGAAGTACACTTTCCATTGTTTAAATATCACAAGTTCAAGTAAAATGTCTCAAGCAATAAAATAACAAAGAAAAGATGTCACAAAGTGTACAGAAGCAGCAAAAGACTCAAACCTCATTTGAAATACATAAAAACACTTCCTAGTTATTAAATCCTTCCACTTTATCTAAAATGTCTCAAAAGCATGACAGTTTTTTTCCTCACAAAAACAGCCCAGTAATAAACAGAAATTCCCATTCAAAAAGTACTTTGTGACAAAAAGTGCTGATACTCATAAAACTGCCAGTATTTTCGGTGTGGAATGGTTCATCTGTGGGGATTTATCTGCCAGAAATGAAGACTGTAGCCAATTGCAAATCCTGTGAAGCCTCAGAGCTGCTTTCTCTAGAGGTGGCAAGAAAGTAGTTAAGTTATCTGCAGTCTGACTGCTACCTTCCCTTCAACGGGCTATGCAATCATCAGTCAGAGTGTAGATGTGGGAGGGAGCCAGGGTTTTTTTGAAGACTGGCCAGTTGTATCCTGGCAGAATAAAACCCAAACAGCCAAAGGCTACCGCAGCAGTGAGAATGATGAAAATCATAGGAATGGGTTAGGGGAGGACTACTAAAGGAAAACTCTGCCTTAGAACTAAAAAATCTATTTTTTCACTCTTTCTCTGTTTTCTGATTTATTTTAACATTTCAGAATCACTCTGACTGCTTCTTATAAAATTTTAATGTTTTCTGCAAAATGGTTCTCAATGGAGCTTGATATATCAACATGATCTTATTTTTCTTGAAGCCTTTCTCTTTCCCATAATCCATTTCAAGTCTGCTTTATATGCTAGACATAAGGAAGTATTGGCACATTCCTATTCCATTTAACATATAATGGGATTAGTATCAGTCAGTCAATGTCATCTTATATACTGTCTGTAACAGCAAAATAAAGGCACAAACAGAGCAGGGGAACACAATATATGCCAAAAACTAAATGAATACCGAAAACAGTTAAAACGATTCATTCCACTGCACAACTGAAAATAACAAACATTCAAATTGAGAGCTTTTGCCTCTGTCAAATCAGAGACTTCTTCAGAATAACCATTCAAGTAAATTACACACTTTTATATAGTCTTAATTAAATTCACGCCCCCCCCCCATTTAATGCAAACAAGCCAACCAGCACCCATCAAGCAATTGCATATGCAAATAAATTATTACACCAGATTTTATCAAAGAAGGATGTAAAATGTCTGAATGTGTTGTTTCCCATTATACCAACTAGATTGTACATGATGTTTCAAAGTTAAAAAAACTTTTTTTAAATATATAAATATATTAATAAATATATGATATAATAGAAAATAAAATAGAAAATAAAGAATAGATTGTTTACATATTTCATCAACAATATAACACTAAAAATAAATCTCATCAATGCAGAGCTTTCAATTTCAGAAAGCATGACAGTGAAAATGAATCATTAAGATCCGGCCACTGCATGGCATTTGTTCTGAGCTGCCATAGTAATTACTGCCCCTATATCAAAGAGGGGTTTAGTTTTAATGTTAATAACATAACTATAAGATTGCATAAGAAGTGCTCTTATAACACTGAAAAAGTAGTCTATTGTGCTTTCTGTTCTAAATGCCCCTGTTTTTTTATACTGGAAAAACAGAAAGGAAATTAAAGAATCGCATATACGAACATTTGAGGGACATAAAGAACAGGAAGGATAACAAAGCATTAACGAAGCACTGTACAGAATTTAATGATCATTCTTTTAAATTCACTATTATTGAAGTCCTTGAATTAGACAGAAGGGGTGGCCCCTAGTCATTAATTTTAGAGAAATATGAAGCACTATGGCATTAAATGGGGGGTGTGAATTTAATTAAGACTATATAAAAGTGTGTAATTTACTTGATTGGTTATTCTGAAAAAGTTTCTGATTTGACAGAGACGAAAGTGCTCAATTTGAATGCTTGTAATTTTCAGTTGTGCAGTGGAATAAATCGTTTTAACAGTTTTCGGCATTCATTTAATTTTTGGCATATATTGTGTTTCCCTGCTCTGCTTGTGCCTTCATTTTGCTCGTTTGTGGTGGTTCTCTCCTTTTTTTGGGACTGTCTGTAACAGATCCGCTTCTTTTACTTCTTGAATGGCCTTCATTTGTGTGTGTGTCTCAGGGCTTGTTTTACGTATATTAAGGAATTACACAGCTGCAAAAAAAACAGTCGCTAAATTGCAGGCCTCTGTTCAAAGTATCTTTTTGTAGTTGTAAATGAATTGACAGCCCCTCCTCCTACACTTTGGTATATGTGCCGATACTTTGCAAGAAAAAATTTTTTCTGACTTTTCTCTAAATGTCAAAGTCATCTTTGATACTACAGTCAAGTCATCTTAAAATTGAAAGTAGTATAAACAATGAACATTTAAAGTTTAAAGCTTAGCATTTCAATACCGTGATGCTGCTTATGTAAATTTGTCAAAAGAAGTGACAACTGCCTTTAAACTACTGACTGATCAAATTGCTCTGTTGTGCCATGAAAGGCATGGACACGTTAAGTTCTCTTCCTCTCTGCAATAAAGACAATGGAAAAAAGTTTCATAGGTTCATAGGTGCATAGGTGTGTACTAGGCTAATGGTCCTGGAGCCTTTACAAGCCTAGCACACAGAAGTGCTCTGGCATTGTGCTGCCCGACGCTAGTTCCCAGTACATCTCTGTCTTGCTTACAGCAGCCCGAGCTCCTGACAACAAATTTCTCTGTATCTGTGGTACGTCATGCAGGTGTAGAAAAATTCCTCTGCAACTTATGCAGGAAGTTAAGCTTAAAAAAAGTGGGTGCTGATTCCCTTCATTTGATACCAAAGTGCGGAAATGAAAGTTTTATAAAGTGCAAGCAGGTTTCAGGTACCTACACACTACTGGAAACCTAGTGTAGGGAGAAAAGCAGCCTAAGAGTTGAGTTAAACTGTAGGAGAAGGTGGAGTTTTCTTTTATCTTCAGTTCATCATTTTCAAAAGTTACCTTCTGTTATTATTTAAAACAATTAAATTCATTAAAACTTAACTTTAAAGTGCCTACATTTCTTAATACTTACAAAGATGTAGTTATTTTTATACAAAAAAACATCCCTGAACTATGCAAAATACAACACAGAAAAAAATTGAAAATATAAAAATCTTAGTCAATTATGGACGGCCGCGGTGGTGCAGCAGTTAGTGTTGTCACCTCACAGCATGAGGCTCTATGGTTTGATCTTTGGCTGGGGTGACTTCTGTGCGGAGTCTGCATGTCCTCCCTGTGGTTGTGTGGGTTTCCTCTGGGTGCTCCGGTTTCCTCCCACATCCCAAAGACATGCTGCAAGTTGTTGAACATGCTAAAAATTGGCTCTAGGCGTCAGTGCGTGCATGTGTGTGCCTTCTGTGGAAGGTTGGTACCGGGCTGGCAACTCAACACCGTAAAACTCCACTGCCAATCGTGAGCGGACAAGGTTTTCTGCTGTGGCGACCCCTAACTGGGAAAAGCCAAAAGAGAGAGAGTTAAATATATTAACAAGGGTATGCGTGTCTGCTGTATTTACCCATTTGTGCTTATTTTAGACTATACAGGTTTCACCCTTGTAATAAAACTACAGTATTTATGGATAAACACAGCATAACCCAAATCCTGTTAGTTTATGTGTATTCTAATTAACAATAATCATTTGTGTGCAATTATGCCTTAATCTTCCATTAGGTTACATTACATTTTTTGAAAGCACAAGATAATATGCATGCCTAACTGGCTCTTTAAGACCATTAAGAATTGCACCTCCTCTCCACTTCTGCTACTTCCACTGCCCTCACTATCTGTCTGAGACCATCTTGGATCCCTGTATTGATTCCTCAAGCATCCTTTCCAGCTGTCTATTCCAATGGCCCATATCTCAGGTCCAGGGAATAGCTGGTACCTAGATTCAACTGTATATGTCCCACCTCCCCCTCTACTCCATAATACTATCTCATGCACAAGTATAATGTCCTCCACCATTCCTTCTGGTCTCCGGTGAGATCTGTAACTCCTCCAGTCTCTGTCCATACCTTTTGCTATCCATCCCAAGCATCCCTTTTGTGGTTTTACACTTGACTCCTTCAAGAAGCCCAATTTACCACTCCTTATATTACCTTCAGAACTGCGGACAGTACTCAGAGTGTAGACTTAACAGGACCATTATTACTTTGTTACTCCAGTCTATCCCTCTGAGAATATAACACAGGATTTCATTGGCTACTTCCACTACCCACTCACTCTTCTCCTAGTTGTCAATTACAAGTGAGGTCAATACCACCAAATCCTTTCCCTGACCTTTTTTTTTTTCTGTTTAATACTTCATGGACTGCTTGCTCATTCACGTCCTTTACTTCTACCATAACCTGCAGAACACCAGCTGCATTTTTTTACACTGAACCTTAACAACTACCTTTTTGCCCACTTGGACAGGCCTTCCAGATCCTTCCTTAGAATAATTTCCCATTCTCTACTTCTATACTTATCTCTTTGTCACTGGTGAATAATCCTGTTATCTCTTTCCTGTGTCTGAAACAAAACTAAAGATTACTGGACCTAGTACTAAAATCTACAGCACTCCACTAGTAATTTTCCTTATTCCTGACATCGTCCCTCTCATCACAACTCTGGGTCCTACCATTTAACCTTGCATCAGTCTAATTCAGACATCTTGAGCTTACTGTCAAACCTTCCAAATGTCTTAGCAGTCACCTGTGTGGAACGGAGTCAAAAGCCTTAGAGAAGTCCAGGTAGATTAAACAGTAGCCAGATGTCTTAACAGTGATCTTCCACCACACTAGACTGTTTTGTACTCCTCCTGTATTGTGTTGTGCGAGACTGTTGTCCACTAATATTATGCTTATTATGCTTATGTGAATAACATCATGAATAGTAACAGGAATAAATATGAATAGTATGCATCCTAGTTATGTTTAGATGACCACCTTTTTTTTTTTTAGTTTACCTATTTTTGATCGGGCAAGTCCACTGGGCATAACTGTCCCTTTTCTGGGGTAATCCACTCAAAATCATAAAGCAAACAAGTGGAAGTGGAAGGAATCAACCCCTGTACCATGTGCACAGGAAGCTACTCATCAATAGCTCAGACCTTAGGTCCTGTGCACTAAGTGACAGACTAATGCATTCCCACTGACTTCTGCTAAAGGTTACATGTCCACAGTTGCCATTTAATAATGTACTGTAAAAGGAAAATGTACCAAGTGCAATGTGACTTAGGGAATAGTGTTATGTATGATCTGGCATGTAGCTTATGCTTTTAAAATGTAGCACTCATGTTTTTCCAGACACACATGTGCCATGGTTTCTCCAGCATCTTCTGCATTAGACTTGCCCAGGCAATGAGCGTGGGTATGTGCCAGGCTATGCCATACTCTATGCAGTAGGATCACATGACCCTATAAGGAGTCTTGTTTAGTCATGAGACAATGGAGTATGCAGTTGGGAACCTGTCACGTGTGAGCTGAGCATAGAGATGACAGATGGCAGTAGGTCTAAGTATGTTGTGGTGGGATTATGACATTGTTTTCTACATCATTGTGGAACATACTACAACTTCAGCCGAGCTTCAAAATATGGCAGGGTCTGGCACTTGCAGGGGGTCCTAATATTGAATTGTCTCCTCCTAAACATCAAGTGGTTCCTCTGTCAGACCGGATACCTCCAGATGGGTCTACTTCAGACTATCAAAATTTCACATCACTGAATCACAAAACATCCAGACAGAAACAACGAAACATGAGAACATCAAAGGACGACATGATTGAACCACAAGACATTGAACCAAATACACAGAAGTATTTCAACATCATCATGCAGAACTCACAGCAAATACTCCACTTAAAAAACAAATCTAACAAATATACCTATTACAACAGTTCTGCAGGGGGCAAGCTTCCTGCACCCCCCACACCCCTAAATTATATATGCCAACTCCGAGATTGCACTACAGTGGAGTAAGGATAAATTTCCCGATCCCCACTGTACCACAATCTCCATTCCATGCTGTGTACTACCTGATATCCTCACTACCTGGGCTGATGTTTTGTGGTTCGATCATGTTATCCTTCAATGTTCTCATATTTCGTTGTTTTCGTCTCGATGTTTTGTGATTCGGTGATGTGGCATTCCGATGATCTGAAGTAAACCCCTCCAGACATGGGCACCATTACTGAAATGGAATTATTACATTATACTTAACAGCCTACTATGTTCTCTCCCCAGCAACCGGCATACACTCCCATCAGACCAGGACCATCCTGGTGTGCTTGACATGGCTCCAATATTCTGTTTAGCTAGACCATTTGATTTGTTTTTCTTCTTAACAAAGTATATAGCTTTAAACAGTTCTAAGGATATATTATGCATATAGTTACACATTTACATATCTGCATATTTATTTATTTATTTATTTTCTTTTGTTGATCAGGGTCGAGCACTGATCCACCTGGAGCATTTTCAGGCTCAGCTCAAGGAATACAAAAAAAAAAATTAAACAAATTGTCAGGATAGCATGATGACAAAGACTACTGAGTATAACAAGTTAATTCCTACTGCTGCATGCAGCTGTTGTTCCATACAGCAGTCATTCCAGTTAGAGACTAAAAGGTATATACAATACATGCACGTCTACATAAATGGGGGGGGTGTTAAAAAGGTTTTATAGGAGTTTAGCAGAATTCCATTTCCTATTTAATGTTATTTAAGATCTGATTACAAGAACAGATATTTTTCTGTGTGTGGGTCATATTGCTCATTCTTGCCAAGTATGCATTGATTCTGAACATTTTCATAGGTTCAAAGGTAAGTACTAGTCTAGCTGCCCTTGCGGAGCCATTTTAAGCTTATCAGATTTCCCTTCTGGTGCTCAAATTAACTATCCCATTCAGTGTCAGACTGGCCTTACCAAATCCACGGTTGATAACTTTATATTATCCCTAATGAGAATAAACAAAATCACACCAGAGATAATCTGAGGAGACTTATGCACAGGATAAAGCATTTAGAAACTGTCTTTTATACTTTTAGTAAGGTATCTCTGTGGGTGTTCCAGTTGTTGCGTGTGTCTTAACAGATACATGCCAAAAAGGGAATTATACTCAATGATTGCCCTAATTGTGGCAGAGTAATTTCGGGGGGAGGGCAATGACTTCCCTAGATCTAGACACAATCTTGTTGTTTATAAGTTGTGCAATATAGAAGGACTTTATGAAATGAACATATGTTGGTCAGAAGTTAGGTCAATGTCCACATAAGTTCCCAAATACCAAACATCTTGGTCAACTCTTAGGGGTGTATTGTCAATATGGTAGTTCCCTAGGAACTGGGATGACTTCCCAAAGGATACAATAATGCATTTTTTGGTATTTAGTTTCATTCCATGATTTATTTGAGAGAAATCTGCCTACAGGATGGCTAAGTCATTTGAGGATTCAATGATTGCTCCTAGCTTGCAGTCATCTGCAAACTTAGTCAGCAAGAGCCTTTTGGTACTGGCTTTTACTTCAGAGAAGTAAATGCCAACAAGTGACATCCCAGCACAGAACCGGGGGGGTCCTCTGGTGACTGGTCTGTTTGTAGAAGTATCTTCCCCTGTTTTAATTCTTGTTAACCCTCAGTGCCTCAACTTAACTATGGCACTATTTGTGATGTTCTATTCCTACTGCAGAAATATACTGCATGATTCACAAAGCTGATAGTGAATAACAACAATATGCAACACTTGCTCACCAGTATTTTAAGCCTCCAGGAAAAGACAAAAAGATGGCTGAGTTGGTAAAAGGAAATGTGAAGAAGAGTTTTAGAGGACATTGTAGTTTATGATATCCAATATCCACAGAACACAAGAAAAGGCTGTTTAGTTCTAACAAATTGGAGTTTCAAATTGTTTTGTCAAAGTCAGAGCCATCAGAAAATAAGCCTCTGTTGCCCCCACATTCAAATTTTTAGTCATAACGATAGGCTAGATATTTGATGGTAGTTTTGGACAGACTTCTTGCCACAAGACCTGCTTAGTCAACCTCAGCCAATAATGGCTAACTCTCCACTAGGACTTGAAACACTGGAAAGGCCAATGCATAAACTTTAACAATGTAGTAAAAGAGATCAGATTCAAAGATGACTGTGTTTCTTGATCACGTACACAAACCTAATTCAAGAAATGCTTCAACTCCAAGTATAGTTCACTGGAGTAGAAGATTTCTTAAGAGCTGCTAAGATCTCTCAAACTGCTTCTGTGAAGTTGTAAGTGGAAAACATCTGTCAGGCAAGCTGATCCTTACATTAGAAGATGAGGCAATTGAGCATAAGCAAAAATAGGAAATACATAGCCACAAGATGTAAATAAAGTTTACCAAGTTTATAATCTAAGCACCTTCTTCTGCTTCCTCTGCCTGTTAGAATTCAAAAATTCCCAAAGTCTAAGTAACAGACATTGAAAACCGGAAAAAAAGAGAGAAGAAATAGCTCTGGTAAAGTACACTCCTCTTTGTGACTAAAAATGTGTCTGAGGTAGGGTTACCACCTTTTCAAATGTCAAAAGTGGGACTTTTTTATGGTAACATAATATTTTGAAGGACAACCCATATCCACAATTGGTGCAAAGGACTGGAATCCATGTTTTGTCAAAATAAAACCTTCCTTTTGTAGAATTTGAGTTGCTTTTGCTGTTTCACATAACATTAATACATTTCAGGTACAAAAATAACCTTTTTTACACAACCATTATTACATCAGAAAATAACAGCCTGATTGAACAGGTCCATAATACAAACCTTTTACGACCCAACATTAATGGCAACTTGAATTTTGACCTATACTTCCAAACTGTTATTTAATAAATTCACCAAAAGCTCGTCCTCTTATATAGAATAACCCCCTCTACCTAACAGACAGAACTAGAGAAACCATGGCTAAAAGCCTACCTTGTACCTACTCTACTGTATGCTTACCCACTCTTTACTAACCTATAAACTTCCATACAAACAAAGTTTGAACAGTGCTACAGTAAAATTGCTCACTTTGTTGCAAATTGCCCCTTTAGAGCTCATCACTGTTCTGCCCTTAAAAACTAAATTGGACTGAAGTCCCACACCGGCTCCACTATAGTCCGCTAATACCAGCTCATACTCTAATAAGTATATAGCACTAGAAAGCATGCTTCAATAGTCCCAGCCTATGAAAACTCTCCTCCCCTCTTTCACTAAAGCCACCATACATCAGGAGCTTCCTTATACTCAAACGCTGTAGTTACCCACTGGAATGCCGTCCTACATGCTCCCAGGCTTCTTGACAACCAACAGGCATTCAAGACACATCTAAGGGAACCCCTCTCAACATCCAGGCTGTGTAGCGGTACATCTCCAGGATTAGTATAACAGCTCTGCTTTCTTCCTTCTCCTCGTTTACTAAACCACTGCTCTCCTCTACTGTGTTACCAACTATCACTGTGTCTTCACCGTCCCCACCTATGCCTCTCCTAACTATTTTACCACTCATTTCATTCATATCTTAAAATGAAATCAACCTTTTGATTCCACCCTTTTGTAAATAACTCATCATCAGTCCAACTGAATAGTTATTTAACAACACCTGTACAGAGTATAATTAGTATAAGAAGCCTTACTGCTGTATGTATAGCTACTGTACAGAGTATAATTAGTATAAGAAGCCTTACTGCTGTATGCATAGCTACTGTACAGAGTATAATTAGTATAAGAAGCCTTACTGCTGTATGTATAGTTACTGTACAGAGTATAATTAGTATAAGAAGTCTTACTGCTGTATGTATAGTTACTGTACAGAGTATAATTAGTATAAGAAGCCTTAGTGCTGTATGTATAGTTACTGTACAGAGTATAATTAGTATAAGAAGCCTTACTGCTGTATGTATAGTTACTGTACAGAGTATAATTAGTATAAGAAGTCTTAGTGCTGTATATATAGTTACTGTACAGAGTATAATTAGTATAAGAAGCCTTAGTGCTGTATGTATAGTTACTGTACAGAGCATAATTAGTATAAGAAGCCTTACTGCTGTATGTATAGTTACTGTACAGAGTATAATTAGTATAAGAATCCTTACTGCTGTATGTATAGTTACTGTACAGAGTATTAATATAAGAAGCCTTACTGCTGTATGCATAGCTACTGTACAAAGTATAATTAGTATAAGAAGCCTTACTGCTGTATGCATAGCTACTGTACAGAGTACAATTAGTATAAGAAGCCTTACTGCTGTATGTATAGTTACTGTACAGAGTATAATTAGTATAAGAAGCCTTACTGCTGTATGCATAGCTACTGTACAGAGTATAATTAGTATAAGAAGCCTTACTGCTGTATGTATAGTTACTGTACAGAGTATAATTAGTATAAGAAGCCTTACTACTGATTGTATAGTTACTGCACAGAGTATAATTAGTATAAGAAGCCTTACTGCTGTATGTATAGTTACTGTACAGAGTATAATTAGTATAAGAAGCCTTACTGCTGTATGTATAGTTACTGTACAGAGTATAATTAGTATAAGAAGCCTTACTGCTGTATGCATAGCTACTGTACAGAGTATAATTAGTATAATAAGCCTTACTGCAGTATGTATAGTTACTGTACAAAGTATTAGTATAAGAAGCCTTACTGCTGTATGCACAGCTACTGTACGAGTATAATTAGTATAAGAAGCCTTACTGCTGTATGCCTAGCTACTATACAGAGTATAATTACTATAAGAAGCCTTACTGTTGTATGTATAGTTACTGTACAGAGTATAAATAGTATAAGAAGCCTTACTGCTGTATGTATAATTACTGTGCAGAGTATAATTGGTATAAGAAGCCTTACTGCTGTATATATAGTTACTGTACAGAGTATAATTAGTATAACAAGCCTTACTGCTGGATGTATAGTTACTGTATAAATTATTCATATAAGAAGCCTTACTGCTGTATGCATAGCTACTGTACAGAGTATAATTAGTATAAGAAGCCTTACTGCTGTATGCATAGCTACTGTACAGAGTACAATTAGTATAAGAAGCCTTACTGCTGTATGTATAGTTACTGTACAGAGTATAATTAGTATAAGAAGCCTTAGTGCTGTATGTATAGTTACTGTACAGAGTATAATTAGTAGAAGAAGCCTTGCTGCTGTATGCCTAGTTACTGCACAAAGTATAATTAGTATAAGAAGCCTTACTGCTGTATGTATAGTAACTGCACAGAGTATAATTAGTATAAGAAGCCTTACTGCTGTATGCCTAGCTACTGTACAGAGTATAGTTAGTATAAGAAGCCTTACTGCTGTATGTATAGTTACTGTACAGAGTATAATTAGTATAAGAAGCCTTACTGCTGTATGTATAGTTACTGTACAGAGTATAATTAGTATAAGAAGCCTTAGTGCTGTATGTATAGTTACTGTACAGAGTATAATTAGTATAAGAAGCCTTAATGCTGTATGTATAGTTACTGTACAGAATATAATTAGTAGAAGAAGCCTTACTGCTGTATGCCTAGCTACTGCACAAAGTATAATTAGTATAAGAAGCCTTACTGCTATATGTATAGTTACTGTACAGAGTATAATTAGTATAAGAAGCCTTACTGCTGTATGCATAGCTACTGTATAGAGTATAATTAGTATAAGAAGCCTTACTGCTGTATATATAGTTACTATACAGAGTATAATTAGTATAAGAAGCCTTACTGCTGTATGTATAGTTACTGTACTAAGTATTAGTATAAGAAGCCTTACTGGTGTATACACAGCTACTGTACAGAGTATAATTAGTATAAGAAGCCTTACTGCTGTATGTATAGTTACTGTACAGAGTATAATTAGTATAAGAAGCCTTACTGCTGTATGCATAGCTACTGTAGAGAGTATAATTAGTATAAGAAGCCTTACTGCTGTATGTATAGTTACTGTAGAGAGTATAATTAGTATAAGAAGCCTTACTGCTGTATGCATAGCTACTGTACAGAGTATAATTAGTATAAGAAGCCTTACTGCTATATGTATAGTTACTGCACAGAGTAGAATTAGTATAAGAAGCCTTACTGCTGTATGTATAGTTACTGTACAGAGTATAATTAGTAATAAGAAGCCTTACTGCTGTTTGTATAGTTACTGTACAGAGTATAATTAGTATAAGAAGCCTTACTGCTGTATGCATAGCTACTGTACAGAGTATAATTAGTATAATAAGCCTTACTGCTGTATATATAGTTACTGTACAAAGTATTAGTATAAGAAGCCTTACTGCTGTATGCACAGCTACTGTATGAGTATAATTAGTATAAGAAGCCTTACTGCTGTATGCCTAGCTACTATACAGAGTATAATTAGTATAAGAAGCCTTACTGTTGTATGTATAGTTACTGTACAGAGTATAATTAGTATAAGAAGCCTTACTGCTGTATGTATAATTACTGTGCAGAGTATAATTGGTATAAGAAGCCTTACTGCTGTATGTGTAGTTACTGTACAGAGTATAATTAGTATAACAAGCCTTACTGCTGTATGTATAGTTACTGTACAAATTATTCGTATAAGAAGCCTTACTGCTGTATGCATAGCTACTGTACAGAGTATAATTAGTATAAGAAGCCTTACTGCTGTATGCATAGCTACTGTACAGAGTATAATTAGTATAAGAAGCCTTACTGCTATATGTATAGTTACTGTACAGAGTATAATTAGTAGAAGAAGCCTTAGTGCTGTATGTATAGTTACTGTACAGAGTATAATTATTATAAGAAGCCTTAGTGCTGTATGTATAGTTACTGTACAGAGTATAATTAGTAGAAGAAGCCTTACTGCTGTATGCCTAGCTACTGCACAAAGTATAATTAGTATAAGAAGCCTTACTGCTGTATGTATAGTTACTGTACAGAGTATAATTAGTATAAGAAGCCTTACTGCTGTATGCCTAGCTACTGTACAGAGTATAGTTAGTATAAGAAGCCTTACTGCTGTATGTATAGTTACTGTACAGAGTATAATTAGTATAAGAAGCCTTACTGCTGTATGTATAGTTACTGTACAGAGTATAATTAGTATAAGAAGCCTTACTGCTGTATGCCTAGCTACTGTACAGAGTATAATTAGTATAAGAAGCCTTACTGCTGTATGTATAGTTACTGTACAGAGTATAATTAGTATAAGAAGCCTTACTGCTGTATGCATAGCTACTGTATAGAGTATAATTAGTATAAGAAGCCTTACTGCTGTATATATAGTTACTATACAGAGTATAATTAGTATAAGAAGCCTTACTGCTGTATGTATAGTTACTGTACTAAGTATTAGTATAAGAAGCCTTACTGGTGTATACACAGCTACAGTACAGAGTATAATTAGTATAACAAGCCTTACTGCTGTATGTATAGTTACTATCTTATCAATTTTGACATTGTAAAATTTATTTTAATTGTATTCTGCCTGACATTGTTGATATTATATTAACTTAAATGATTTTGATAGTACTGCATTTACTGGAAATTTTCTTCCTGATTCTCCACTGGAAGGGGGCCTTTGTGCTCAACTGGACCTCCTGGTCAACACATGTAAAATAAGTAACATAAATATTACAAGAAATGTAAGAAACAGTTTTTGTCCTAAAATCTCAGGACATTTCCCATTTTTCATGCAAGCAATGGCCCATATAGGGACTGTCCCACTTAAAGAAGGAGAGGTGGTAACTCTTGACTGAGGGTGACTTTCAGGTTGTCTTTCAAATCTCTGTCCTCTGTGTCTTTTTCAGTAAGTTCAAGGGAGGCTCACTTTCTGATAGTTCTAACTTTGATAAAGCAATTTGGAACTCCAGCCTGTTAGATCTAATCAGCCTTATCTTGTGCTTCATGGAGACTGGATATAATAAACTATCATTTCCTCTAAACTTTCCCAAGTATCGGTAACAGTCCAGGCAACTAGAAGGAAAACGTATGGCAGCAGGTCTGATGCAGTACCCTCTACAGCGGTTAGAGGAATATCTAAAACAAACAGAATCCATCTTTCCTTTTAAAGCAAGTTGCAGAATACTCTGAAAGCAATATTCTATGATAATATAATTCGGTTTACTATCATTATTTCGAATGACACTCGGCTGACTGCACTATGTTCGACAACAGAAAGTCGAACATGGCGATGTCGAACTTTAAAAGCAAGCCTAGGAACGGGTTTTAACATGGGTTGAGATAGGGGTGAGGTTTTTAGTTCGGTAATAACAGTGAATCCCTATCTCGACCCATGTTAAAACCATTCCTAGGCTTGCTTTTAAAGTTCGACATTGCCGTGTTCGACTTTCCATTGTCGAACATAGTGCAGTCGACCGAGTGTCATTCGAAATAATGATAGTAAACCTATAATTCATGTTATAGAGGAAACATTGTGCATGGCAACCACAAGTAATTCTACTACATTAAAAGAAAACTGTTATAAATTCCAGCTAATAAAATATACAGGTATATTACATCTAATGTTACATGTATCTTGTGGCATTTATTCCCCTTATAATTCAGAAGTAACTTTTCTTGAGAGACCCACAAAGAATGTAGATTATGTAAGAAAGGATATTTTATACTTAAATCTCATGCACATGTATAGTATCAGTGTCACCTCTTTTTTGCCATTTCCAGCCAGAACCTTTTCAACCTAGTGGTTATTTCTGGTCCTTCACTAGCTGTTGGGTCCCTAAATGTATATGGTGCCCCACCAGTTATCACACAGTGAATTAGCATGCTCAGATTTCTTGAACCTGCGTAGGACACACCTGCTGTAACTGCACAACCAGATTCACTGAAGTGTTAGACGAATCTTTATTGAGAAGATACACTACAAGATCCCCCTCTAATTCCTTCTGTAACTCACACCAATCCAAAGAAACAATGACTGTGTATCATGTTAGGGCTTCATCAATTTAACCTAATAAAGTTTGTGTTTCTGCTTCCTGCCTGGCAATCACTGCAGAATTAACATCATTTACCTTCCTTATAGCAAATGGTGGGCATTGTGGTATAATATCCAAGGTTTTCACTTCACAAACACAAGGACCAGGGTTCAATCTCGACCTCTGGTCATGTCTATGTTAAGTTTGTATATTCTCTCTATGTCTTGTTGGGGTAACCCCCCACTTCCTATAACATGCTAGATGCTTCTTTCTCAAGGATGGAAGGTAATGGGTTTAAACCAGTCCTCTCAGTTGAAGAGTGCACCCACAAATGAATAGATATCTCTGTAATGTCTGCAGTTGTGAATGCCCTCTTTGTTCTTGTACACTGGCACTAGAAAGCTTATTCTTCAGTCATGGGATACATCTTTCTGACCGTATCACAATGAGTACCCGCAAGAGCTAATTTTTCCTTAATGCACCCAGCATCTTGATTGTGTCACCATGCCTTCATCTGAGTCTGCTGCTTTATGACAGAGAAATGCCAAAGAAACTGAAAAGTAAGGTCTGCAAAACAGTGGTGTGCCCACTGTTTCTATGTGGCACAGAAACCAGGGCAACGAAGGCAGAGTAGCAGAGAAAACTTGAAGTGATGCAGATTAAGTGCCTGAGATGGGTAGTAGGATTCACATTGTGAGACAAGTAAATGAGGACATCAGAGCAGATGATATAGTAGCCGCTTTGGCAGAGAATATTAATAAGAATAGATTACAGTGTTCTGCAAAGAGATAGGAAATCTAAAGGGGTTTGAAATGGAGAAGAACCAAACAAAATGGAAACCTAGCTGTCTGCCAAGAAATAATAGTAGTGGTTATGGTGCAAAGAGGGAGAAGTAGTCAGTAGTATGCCACAGGGATCTGTCCTAAACCAAGTGCCAAGCAGTATGTTAGTGTAAGGCATCTCTATCATTCTGGGAATTACACTTTATACTTTCGTTCAGAATTCAATTCCTTTTATTGCAAAGCTTGTTGTATTGTGGTTCCATCATGGGAGGGTGAGTGTTGTTTCTGGGGTTTACCCTGCACTTGTTCCTACAGGGTACAGCTGCATTTATGCTGGTATAGTGTGCTGGTGTACATTTCTGCGTATTCAGTGGAGTTAACTGGGTTTGGTAGGGATTTGACTCTTGACAGTATGTCACTTAGGAGTAGGTAGACATTTCTAAAGATACCTAGGGTGGAAGGTGTCTCTGGTTTCAATTTTATTTTGAAGGAAACAGCTTTATGGGCAGACCAAACAAGTGAAAAAGATACAGAAGGGATGATGCCATATGCCCCCCATGTTAGTAAAGACCAGATCCAAGATATTGTTCACACTATTGGGTAGTCTGACACATTTTTCCAGGGCAGTTGTACTGACAAAGTCAAGGAATCCTTGTGCTCATGAACTTCAGATGGTGTAGGTTTCGCAGTCTATAATTGGAGAGTTTAGCTCACCTAAGAAAAGGGTATTGGGTTTAATACTATTCTAAATACCTTTTCTACATATTTTTGTCATGACTCAGCTGAAGTAGTGTACATGTTTGGTACTTTTCCAAAGTACATAAGGGCAACTCAGAAGGTCCAGGGAAAGTCTATCAAAAGTAGTAAGGAGACTGAAAGATTAGTGTTAGGAGAGACTTTTCATACAAGAAAAGTGAGAGAAAGAAGAGACATGATAGTATATAAGGCATACCTATCAACCATCCAGATTTTTGCAGAATGTCTACATTTTACCTCTTATATTTGTTGTGCTCCTCAAAAAATATGGTTTTCTGGCAAATCCCAGAGTACTGAAGTCACTAAATAATGACATACATTTCAGTTTTAAACTTCATATCCTTCAGAAAATGCATGCTAACACAAAACCTGCTGTTATAGCAACTAAGTTTATAAGAGCAATATTTAACATATATTCCTATTTTTGGCCTATTTTCTCCCATTACTTTAAACTTTGCACAGATTTCTACAATTTAGAGGTTGAGAGGTGTGATACAAGGAAACGAAGGGTTGGTACGATTGAATACATTGAAAAAGGAAATGCAAGCAAAAGAAAGGGGCAAAGCATTCAAAGTACAAGATTCAGTCTAGACATCAAAAAGTGTTTTCTTTTCAAAAAGAATTGTAAATAAATAGAACAGGCACCACGAGCGAATTGTGGACTGTAATATTACTGATGCTTAAAGTGTAGCTGGAGTAGGATGCATGCTAAGAAGAAAGGCATGGGTGAGGTAGATTCAGAGTGCTTGCTGCATAAACATGGGCAAAACAGACAATTTTGTTTTTTTCAGCTGCCACTAATAAGTAATGTAGTGTAGCCTTTAATGTTTCTGTTGCTCTTACTGCATCCCCCTTTCCCCTACCGTATCCCAATTACAGAATAACCTAGTACAGCCTCATCCAAACTACTGGTACACCTGCCTATGGAGTAAGTCAGAGTTAACATTAAAAGACTAATGGAAAATAATGGGATAGGGCAAGTTATGTGAAGTCAAGTGCTGTACGTGGAAGCACTCTTGGACAAAACAGTGGTCAAAGTGAGGGACTAAGATAATACATATCAGCTTTACCGCTGAATAGGTGCACCTTAAGCTAGCATCTTTAGTAATTTAAACACACACACAATCTACCATGAAAAAAGAATCCTGCAGAAAATGTGCAGCTACCACCTGCACCACTCTGTATTTTACAGTACACCTTCCCAACACTCCAGTGGGTATAATGGACTCAGCCCCTAGGGTAGTACTGAGGAGCTGTTGGAGGAACACCAAGGAGCTGATGGCCAGCTGGAAGATATGGAAAAGGGGGGTTGGGGGCACTGCTAGATGTATATGACAGTACCAAATAACTACTCTAACTAGTACTAACACAAATGCCTATGCACCCCTCACTGACTTTGATCTACACAAAACATACAAGGCATTCTTCAACAGTGGGTAGCAGATTTGTTCTCAGCTCTGTAATCATACCTCTCAACCACTTAAAGCAAAACATCTGAACAAAACCATAAATAAATGGAGGGAGCAAAGGCCCAAAAATAGGGACACTTTCTAGATATTGCTCTTACAAACTTAGAAAGTTGCTAGAACAACAGGTTTTGCATTAGCATGAATTTTCTGAAGGATATGAAGTCCAAAACTCAAATGTCTGCCATTATTTTCTGACTTTTGTCCTCAGTGATTTGCAAAGTGATTTTCCAGAAAACCACAATTTTATGAGAAACACACCAAAAATATGAGGCAAAAATCTGGACAGTTGAGAGGTATGTTTATAACCCTTATTACAGTTTTTCTAACTGATCCCTTGAGACTTGGTTCTCTCTCCACTATGAAAATGTTTTTATATATGGCTAATGACGCACACACACACACACACACCTATGCATGTGCCCCTCCCCCAACATACAGACCTGTGCACAGTGCTTTGAAGTGTATTAAATAAACCACAAAATGACATTCTCAGATTAATGCAGCGCATCTACTGTTGAACCTAGCACAATGTGATACTGCATGTCTTATAAAGCCTGAGCCAAAGCACTTCACTAAAAGCAGGAAACAGGATGCATGCAGTGCAGGGCCTCATTTTTCATTACTAGTGAGTCATGACTTGCTTCTTGATGTCATCATCACAGAACTAAAGTTTTGTGGATGCACTACACTGATTTGGAATGTACAAGCAGTTTCAGTAAACCTTCCACAGTAAAAGCTAATGTATCCAACTTATGTTAAGTACCGGACTGTACTGGACTGAAGAAGTGAGACATTAGATCATTTGTATGGTATTTCTGACTGGTTTGATTGTTGAATTTGATACTAAATAGCTTCCCCTTAATTCAAAGTTAAAGAAATGCTCAGCCTTACCACATTTCCTGTAGAGAAGTACTTAAATCTCTCAATTTCTTCTTACCACATAAACACACACACACACACACACACACACACACACACACACACACACACACACACACACACACACACACACACACACACACACACACACACTTACTTCCTGGTTTGTAATGTTAAAATGGCATCTTTATCAAACGATACCAAGACGCATACAATAAATTCTGAAATGTGAGCCACCACCTGAGAAATAAAATGCTATGGGCATTAAATGGGATTAATTTTATTGCCAGATCATCTCAGCAGTGCACTTCACAGGGTTATCCGAGGTCAGCCTTCAGATGTATGAAAGCCAAGGAAACTTGTAACCGTTATGGCTCCGCCTACCCTACGCCTCTGAGCACACTGCACAGAACCAACAGTCTGTACAGAAATAAAACTCTAACTACAGTCAGCAGAAGTAGATTTAATCAGTCACTTTTATTTTTGCAGATAAGGCCCACTAAGGAAACAGCTTCATTTCAGGGATGACATAAGAGCTGCATGAGACCGTTTATGTGTCTACAGAAGAGAGAGATGTTAATGCAATTGCTCATTGTCACAAGGTAGTTAGAAGGTGTGGGAGCAGCTCACCATAGAAATTTACATTTTACTAATGCGACTTCTAGCCTGTGCTTTTACCCAAGGTCAGCAACAGCCCTTTAATCTCAAAGATATACAGATTACCAGTAATTCAGCAGCAGTGCTAAGCAAGAGAGGCAATCGTTAAATTTTCAGATCATCAGTGAGGACTGGCATGACGTCTGGGACAGACCACAGAATTTGAGTGTGTTTCATTCAACCTCTTCTCTACCCAAAGCTGTGTGGGCAAAATACTGCTTAAACCATGGAAATATCTGGAATATTAGAATAAAATCAGGAACAGAAAAGGACATATATTAAAAACGTCTATACCCAAATTCACTGACTGATCTAGGCAAGCATACAATAACTGTATAACATATACAGCAACTAAACAATTTAAAACAGAGTAGACTGCTGCATATATTTGTAGAAGAGATGGGTTCAAATGTTGGTGTTGTTAAATAAAGTCTTAGTGATGCTAACAGGATTAATTATAGGCAGTCACCCAGACAAATCAAAATTTCCTCTCACATCATAAAATGGCCTACCACTGTAGAGAGAAATTAACTTTTAATCCAATAATAACTACAGTTCAGAAGAAGGTTCTAGCTGTTAATACTGGGTTATTGTGATGGGGGGGGGAGGGGGGTAAAATGTCAGGAAATGGTGATCTAGTTACCCGAAACTGGAAACTAATCATGTACAGCCATCCAGCCTGGTAGACACAGTCGAGTCATGTGATCAATATGGGTTTGCAATATGAGACAGGTCACTACGACAACAATGTACTGCAGAGGAACTTGGTAAAGAAGAAACAACACAGCCTGCCTACATAAATGGATGGATAGGCTCCTTACACAACACAGACTGCCCTAAACAGGCAAAGGCTAATAAAGGCTCCTATATAGCTTCCATGCAGTGATCCAAGGTAGAACAGGAGTACTGCAAACAGCTACCGAGTTTTGGAATGGAAATACATTCTTAGTGGGAGCCCAAATAAGTAACCGTAAGTGCTTAAAGAGAGGAACAATAAAATGTGATTGGGATAAAATGAATGATGCATCATCCGTGGGCCTGGTAAGAATGCTGTGAAGAAGGCAGATTCAGAAGTAAAACAATACCATAGTGGTATGGGATTAATGCATGAGATTTGATATTCAGAATGCTGTACGGAAAAGCAATAGCTAAAGCCATTTCTATTACATAACAGAGACAGTGTCAGAATTAGTTGTAAACATAATAGCAGAAGGAAACAAGGAAAACATACAGAATAAAACATAAATAAATAAAATAGACTTTTTTGTATTGTATTAACCCACTGGACATTTTGAGCAGGAATGGGTGTGGCCTGAGTGACTGATATGCCCAATGGCTGTGATGCGGTATGCAAATGATGCATGATTGACATGCCATGCAGATTTGCTTCACTGTCCACATGAATATTCATGGAAGGGCCAGTAGAATTATCTATTGTATTTACTACTTGCTCATGTACCACTCCTGGGATACAAGATAATACCTTGTGTTACAGTATGGGCCTGGAACAGGAATAACCCTCTCTTGATGCTCAGCATAACTCATCAGGATTTTAATGCACAGATCTTGCCCACTGAATGACGAGGGTACCTCATTTGGCAAGAAGTCCTGGAGACTGAGAATCTCCAAGAGCACCCATTTCCTTTCCCCTTGTGAATCATGCCCATGGTTAGTGTGAGGACCTGTCTTTTCCTTTTCCATCATTAACCACAGCTGTGAGAAAGCCGTGGTTAACGAGCAGAAATATAAATGAAATAATCCCATCTGCCAAGTTTACTATTTTCTTCCCCACCATGTACTTTTAGGTATTTTTTTTAAGGAACATTTTACCTAAACGTAACTAGACAAGTAGTAAAAAGTATAATTTATATGGTACTTACGTATTATCGCAACCACAACTGGAGCAGGAGAAGCGGCTCATTTCTAAGCCCTTCTCCTGCCGAAATGTGTTGGTAAAGTTAATTTGCAAGTGTGTGTCACTGAAGGTATCTGTCATTACAGTGACTTTCCTGTATGGGGAAATGAAAGCCCAAAAAAATTGCAAGTGTGTGTCACTGAAGGTATCTGTCATTACAGTGACTTTCCTGTATGGGGAAATGAAAGCCCAAAAACTTTTCCGCTGTCAACCAAGTCGAGAACATGTATGTAATGATAGCTGTTGACAGTTGTACACTTTCTAAGAAACTTTTTAATGGCAATTTGTAAAATATGTCTGTATTTTGGGGGCCTTTGAAACACCGTTATTTAACAATTTCCACCCATTTTATCTGGTAACCATCTGCCAGGCATGCAAAGCAATAGCAATACCCAATGCCCATGATGCGACATCACTAACTGCAGTTGGTATGGTGGCTTGCTTGCTGACGCTGGTCTTTGTCTTGTTGGCACTCTTTGGTTTTACTTCTTTACCCACGTACACCACTGCACTAATTAAGCCATAGCACTAATTAAGCCATAGAACATGCATTGCAGGTTCAGCCTGCACATGTATTTCTCTTTTCACGATATTTAAAAGAAAGTCAATCAGAACATTTACAACCGCACATTGCAGGTCAACCCAATGCAGGTTGACTCATTTGTATGGAAATTCTGACAGTCTAGGTTCCTGCTTTCGGCATAAGCAAAGTCACAGCTTTTACTATTGAAATCCCCTCAGTCAGTTGCTTATGTTTCAGTACAAAGTACTGAGAAACTGGACCACTGTGCAGATGCATCGCTACTTACATATTATCGAGTTGTTGAGAATATGGTTGCGATAATACGTAAGTACCATTTATACTACAGGTACAGGTAATTTATCTCTACATGCTCTATACACCTGAATAAGGTTTCCTTTTAAATGTCTATATGCAACACACTGAACAAAGTTCAGATATTTTAGTCTTTCATAACAACTTGATTTTCACATCCATGATACCCTTGGTAGAAGTCCTAGTGGTTTGATTATTGTAATCCTTGAGATACAAACACCCAGATGCTATGAAAAGTAAGGTACAGAGTAAATGCATTTCACTATCAAATTTCTGTGTGTATACTACAACTATTTCAAAGGCATCCCTGCTTACAGCAACAATTTCACAGCATGCAAAAAACTGATGAAGACCTTACCCAAAGCAAAATATACTTTATTTGAGTTAAAGAAATCTTAGACACTTCACAGAGACATTTTAAGCATGCACAGATCTTCATTACACCACAGGCAGTAGGAGTCATGCGCGCTGTTAATATACTGAACTGCTGCACATTATACATGTGGTACTGATATTTTATTTATTTACATTTGTTTACCGGGTAATGTCCGACTGGGCAAAATGCCCTTTTTCAGCGGAGAGTATTCCGCGGTGGTGGTGCTGCGGTAGCATTGTCGCCTCACAGTAAGATGCTGACCGGTTCGACTCTCAGCTAGAGCGTCTTCTGCGTGGAGACGAGTGAATGGGCGTACCTTCGTTGAAGGTTGTGCGTTAGGGCTGGCAACTCGGCACGTAAAAATCAACTGCCAATCATTAGCGGACCGGAGTTCCGCTGTGGCGACCCCTAACCAGGAAAAGCCGAAAGACACAACAACCCAGGGAGAAAAGCTCCAGGAACATAGATATACAAAGAAATATATAAAGCAGCATACAATAGGATTACAAAATCATACAGAGATACATTAACAGTTTGTAGTAAAAACATGCATAGTATTTTTTTCTACATTCCAATGAGTAGTGGGAGTGACCTCATCCAAAGGTTATGAGGATGTGTGAGAGCTGCATGTAGTGTGATGGGGGGGGGCAGGTTAGTCGGGAGGAGAGCAGGAGCACATCCAGTGAGGTAAGAAGTATTGTTTTAGTGCCTGTTTAAAGTTTTGAGTATGATCAATGGATAGAATAGGTTGTGGAAGAGAGTTTCAGTATTTTGCCATTTTGTAACAGTATGAGTCACCATGTGAGTTGTGTGATTTGTTTACTTTAAGTAGCACTTTGTCTGCTGACCTGAGAGAATTAAGGTTTTTATAGGGTTGAACAAGGTTAGATAGAGATGGGCAGTGATTAGGTTTATACATCACTGTATGGGCAATTAATACTTGGTTTAATGTAAGTAAGTTTGGGAGTTCTAGCCAATTTAGTTGCTGTAAGGCAGTACAGTAATGAGCTTTTTGGGGCTGGTTAGCTGCAAATTTGGCTGTCTTATTATAGCATGATTCAAAGTTATTAATTTCTGTTTTGCGAAGGTTTGTAAATATTTGAGAACAGTAGAGTAGTGAAGATAACAGGTGGGTTCTTGCTGTTGCAAGTCTAGCATGATCTGTAAGAAAAGGTTTGGCTCTATAGAATGCAGCAAGTTTTATATGGACCTTTTTAATTGTCTGTGCTATATGTTTGTCATATTTCAATGCATTATCTATAGTAACCCCGAGCAGTTTAGTATGTTCAACAGGTTTTATTTTTGTGCCATTTGAGGAAAAGATAGAAGGAGGTGGATGATTAGATAGAGATGAAGGATTTGAAAAGACCATACGCTTAGTTTTAATTGGGAATTAGTATAACTTGATGGGCAGCTAGACATCTTTCAATTTGCTGAGGGCAGTCTAAGGTTATGTTTGAAGTGCTATGATAGCAGGAGCAAAACAGGTAAGAGAGGAATCATCTGCATATTTTATAATATTGGCAGGGTTAGCGGCTGTGCTAAGGTCATTGGTAAAAATAGTAAAAAGTACTGGCCCAAGAATTGATCCTTGGGGAACTCCTACACTTTTAGGAAGGTGAGAGGAGAGTTTATTATCCCATAAGGTAGCCTGTTGCCTGTTTGAGAGGTAGCTGTGGAACGAAGTTGTAAGTGGCCAGTTTATTTAGGAGGATTTGATAGGATACTGTGTCAAAGGCTATTGTCATGTCAAGAAAGGTTGCGGAGACAAGTTGGTTGTTGTTTCTGAGGTGACTAATGGAGTTGGTAAAACTAATGAGGGCTCTACTAGTACTGTGTTTTGGTCGAAAACTATGTTGTGTATCAGATAAAAAGTTATTTGTTTGGAAGTAATTGTTTGTGGATACACTTTTCTAGGATTTTAGTTAGGGGTGAGAGTATGGCTATAGGTCTGTAGTTAGATATATCTTTAGAGGGGCCTCCTTTATGAAGTGGAATGATGTGGGATATTTTCCAAAGGGTGGGTATGTATTGTTCAGTGATAGAGCGGTTAATTAGGATGGATATAGGGTAGGCAAAAGATGTGGTGTCTATTTTCAAAAAGTCTCCAGGTAGTTGATCAGCAGCGAGATTACATGGTTTTACTTTAGATAGTAGGCTTTGTATGTAGCTTGTTTGGATGAGTTCAAATTTAAAGTAGTTATGTGGTAGAGGGTGAGGGTAAGGAAAGAGGAGAGTTTGTAGTGTTGCCTAATAGGGAGGTTATTGAGGTAATAAAGTGGGTATTAAATTGAGTGGCAATGCAGTCTGAAGTATTATTGGTTGTTGGGAGTGGTGTAGTGGGTTTTCTGGGATTTAGAAGGAGATTGATGGATTGCCAAAATCTTTGTGGATTTGTTTGATATTTTAGTTGGCAAGTTTGAAAGTATGTTTTTTTTTTTTTTTTGCCTAGTTTGATTTGTTTCTTAGCTTGATTTCTAAGTTGTTGGAAGCTGGTGAGATTAGCCTCACTTCTAATAGAGAGATGGAGGGACCAAGCTTTGTCTCTTTGCCTGAGTAATAATATTGTTTCTTTTGCTAACCATGGGAGTTTTCTGGTTTTGGTGCAAATTTTTCTAAGTGGGGTAAGCTTATTTAAGGTTACCAGGAAAATGTTATTAAAGTACTGGTCCAGTTGTAAGGTTTTTAGTGGTGCCCAGTTTTGTTGTTTTAAGAGAGGTTGAAAGATGGATGGACAAAACAGTTTTTTATTTCGAGTGTAGTGGTAAGTGATATTACCACAAATGTTTGAGTTTTTTCTAATTAGATATGCTGGGAGATGATCACTTAAAGTGTCAGGTAGGCAGCCAGCCTCATAGCTGATGTTAGTTCTATTTGTCAGAATCCAATCAAGGGTTCAATGTCTATTTGTATGCTTATCTGTGTGGGTAGGGGGGTGTATATTTTGGCAGAAATTATATAGATTTACAAAATTTGTTGGTGCATTGGAGGAGCAGGTGAGCCAGTCGAGGTTAACGTCACCAAGTATTACTGTTTCATGACTAAAGTTAGAGGAAGCCCATTCAAGTATATTTTCAATATTTTGTAGATTATTTGAAGGAGGGAGGCAGATAGCTATGGTGACAATAGCTTTGTGTTGATTTATATTGAGCCTGGCAGCTAAAATTTCTGAACTAGGGGGTTTAGGTGGGATGGCGTTTAGCTGAACTATTTTGAGGTTATCATTGTATATGATAGCAATGCTGCCACCACATTTTTATAATCTATCCTTTCTAATGATGCTATATCCATCAGGGAGTATTTCTTCTGATTTTATATGGGGCTTAAGCCAGGTTGCTGTATTGCTGTACAATGGCTATGTCTGGGGTATAAAGGGCCATGACTGCATGGAATTCGTGAGCTTTATTTAGGAGGCTACTGAGTTGAAATTTATAAGGAGAAGGTCTGAAGTACATTTTTTTTAGAGGTAAGGTAGGCGCAGGGGGATGGTAGTATTTGTGGTTGCTGAAGGGGGTCAGTTAGATGAAGTAGTAAGAGCAGGGCCTGGGTTGGGATGGATGTCAGACTGAAGTTTAATGTGGGTTAGGGAGTGCAGGATAGGAAATTTTGTTTTGGAGAATAGTTTATTTTTTTTATAAATATATATATATATATATATATATATATATATATATACATACATACATACATATTTTTTTATTAACAGGAGTGTGTGTTTGAAAGTATCTTAGAGTAAAGAATAGTGTTGGATAGGGGGCAAATAGCTGAGGAGAGATAATTAAGAGACTTACTCTGACAGTGGACTGGGTTGTTGGGTGAAGTTGGAGAGGGATAGTAACAGAGATGATAGGAGTGGTATATGTTCATAGGTAGGTACTAGGCTATTGGCCCAAGGGCCTACGTACGCCTAGCCAACAAGGTTCCCTGGCTTACGCCACCCAAGAAAGTTATTTTTCTGTACCACTGTCGAGCAGAAACACAGAAGTGATCCCCAGGGTGTATTTCCTATTTCCCATCCACTCATCAAGATTTTTCTTGAAGAGTGCTAATGACAAACTTTGCTTGACATAGATGGGTAGCCTGTTCCAGAGTTTGGGAAGTCTCTGGGACAGGAATCTATCCCTCCAGCATGTCCTGTTTATTGTGGTGACAAGGTTTAGGTCCCTAGAGTGTGTAGCTCGGAGGTATTGGGAATTTTTTAGGTGTAGCATGTCCAACAGCTCTGGGTTTGACATAGCTTTATGTGTTAGGCAGAAATCATCTCAGAGTAGGCGATATGCTATGGAGTAAAGCTGGAGTTTTTTGAGACGGTCAGTGTAGGGCATTTGTTTGAGGCCAGTAATCCTCTTTGTGAGGTACTTCTGTGGCCTTTCCAGCTGCTGCAGATGTCTTTTGAGGTACATTCCAAAAGGGGCATTGTACTCTATAATGGGTCTAATGAGTGTCGAGTAGAGAGGAACAATGACCTCTTTTTTCCTGGATGAGAACCCTTTTATGATGTGTGTCACATAGAAGGACTTCCTAACTACTGTGGCGATGTGACTATCAAAGGAAAGACTACTGTTCACCTGGGTCCCAAGGTCTCTTATCACACATTCTGTGTTAAGTAGACTGCTGTCTATGTAGTAGTTCATGGGTACAGAGTTTTTGCCAAAGGGGATGACAATGCACTTTTTGGCACTGTGCTTGAGGCCATGGCTCTGACACCAGGCAGCTGTCTCAGCGAGGCCCTTCTGTAGGATTTTCACATCATTTGGGGACTCGACTATGGGTCCTAGTTTGCAGACAGAACCCTGTGGTACTCCACTTGTCACTGGTTTGAGGTCAGATTCGGAGTGTGCAATTTTTACAGTGTGGGTTCTGTCAGTGAGCCAGTTGGCAACCCATCTTGTGACGTAGGGATTTATACCTAGTTTAGTGAGTTTAGCTATAATTCCAGAATGGCAATGATGTTGAAAGCCTTGGTGAGGTCAGGATAGGCTGTGTGAACCACCTTACCCTCATCTACGGCTTTGGTGACTGCCTCAAAGAAGTTGTTCAGGTTCAGGAGGCATGATCTGTCTTTCACAAACCTGAACTGGGTGAGATCCAGAGTTTAGAAGTTACCAATGTCTTTGTTTATGACTTGCATGATGATACGTTCCATGGCCTTGCAGACCAGGCTCGTCAGGCTAATAGGGCGATTGTTCCCAGGATCAGTGGTGGCTCCCCCTTTGTGGAGTGGGATAACTGTTGCTGTACGCCATTCAGTGGGCACAAAGCCTGATGTGAGGCTATTATTGAACATGGTGCTTAGGTGGGGAGCCAGTTTGTTCTGAAGTTCATGTAAAATGCAGCCTGGGATGTTGTCCGGTCCCATGGATGCTGTGTTTTTGGCTTTAAAGAGTGCAGCCTTTACCTGCATAGTTGTGATTACAGGGACTCTTCATTCTTCCTGTATAGATATGGGCCTTTTAGGGGGTGAGGGGGGTAAAGTTAGCACTGAACCTATCTGCCAGGATGTTGGCAATATCAGTTGGTTCTGCAATTTTCTTGCCATTGTGCTGTAATCAGAGCAGATCTGGGTGTTGCCATTGAGATTCTTGACATAGCTATAGAATGCTTTGTGGTTGTCCTTAGAATCAGTGGCAATTTTGTTTTCAAAGCTAGCTTTGGAGGATCTTCTAAGGGATCTCAGCTTCTTACTGAGGCTGACCTCCACTCATGGGATTTTACTCTCTTTTGCAACAATTTCTTCCTTCTGTTGTATGGTTTGTTTATGGCAGGGGACCACCAGATTGGCTTCCTTTTTTGGAGGATAGTGTGTTGCTTCTGTCTGGGATAGTACGATCCATGCACTCATGTAAGTGCTTATATAGTGCATTTTTGTAGGATTCAGCAGTTGTAACAGTATTGTCCATCTGCATGGGTGTCATGAAGTTCACCACTTCTGTCTTAAGAAGCATGAAGTTGGCTTTGGAAATTTTTTTTACCATGGTTTCTTTAATGGGGGGTGGGGGCGGGATGTGGATATCAAGGGTGATTAGCTTATAGTCTGATCGGACCAACGAGGAGTTCTTCAGGTGTGGAACACCGATCACTCATGTTGGTAATGACTAGGTCTAGGATATTGTTGCCCCTGGTGGGGATGTGGATAAGTTGATCCAGGGCGTTGGAGTTTATGAATTCCAGAAAGCGTTGTGTGAAGGAGTTGGTACACGAGTAGTTGAAATCGCCCATTATTAGGGTGTTTGGTTGAACCCTAATATTTTACAGTACATCAAGAAAAGAGGAGTGGTAATCCTGGGGCATGGTCGGGGATCTGTAGCAAGCTACAATTTGGATTGCAGTTTTGCCCAGAGTTAGTTGCACTTGGATAACCTCGGATGCATTATGCTGAGCGACTATCCTGGAGGTGTGGATATCCTTAATGAATATGGACACACCTCTGCCTTTGGTGTTCTGGTTCAGGTTACATGGCCGAAAAGTGTGGTTTGAGTTATAGCCTCTCCGGAGCCTTGAACCAGGTCTCAGTCACTGCACAGATATCGATCCATTTTAAGGAGTGCCTCGAGTGAGTGCATTTTGAGATTTAGTCTTCTAGCATGGAGTAGCATTACCCTCAGTTTTTGCTTGCCTGTTCTTGTTACGGTGGTGAATTTGTCATTTGAACCTTGCCTAAAAAAGGCCTTAGCCTGTATCCGAATCCCAGGGGCGACAGGTGCAGGCCATCTCTGGCAAAGCATCGTGGTCTGTCGACCATGTCATCCAAGCAGATACTGGATCCCCTTAGAATGACACCAGAAGCTTAACCAATTGTTGAAGTCAATCATTTTGTCCTTGAACTGCGGTATCATTCTGGGCAATGGCAGAATGCTACTCAGGGCTAGGGTCATACCTGCCTGGGCTACAAGATCGGAGAGCTCTTCCATGTCTCTTTTCATGTAGTCCAGGGAGGTACGAGGACAGGTGTAGGGACAGGAGGTATTAGGACAGATGTTGGGCCAAGGATAGTAGGGCAATGATAAATGTGAGTGAGATAAGTTTGAAAGAGGTCATAGTTGGTAGTGGTTTAGTTTGAAAATAAGGGGTTGTGGTAGTGGCTAGTAGAGGAGTGAATGAAGCAGAAAGTGTTTCTATTGAAAGAAAGATACTTGAAGAGGTTATATTTAGATTGATTGAGATAAATGTTTGAGGTGGGAAATTGGTGTTATAGATAAATAGGTAAACTTGAAATGGTAATAATGCTTTCAGGCTAGAGTAAGGATACAGGTGGCAGAGGGGATAATGTCCTGTAGTAGTATGAGAGAAATATAGTATATGGTTTTAGATGCAAGAACTGAGATATAATGGGTGAGAGGAGGGAAATCTATTGAGTCTTAATAGTTTGACTGAGTGAGGTTGTAGAGTGGATGTTTTAGGATGAGGTCATGGAGGGGTGTGGCTTGGATAAGTATAAGTTGCAGGAGAGGAGGGGTGTGTGGGAAAGGGGGTAGGATATGGGAGCGAAGTAAGCCCGATCAAAGCGAGGGCGAGTGGAGCGGGGCTACACCCAGGTCAGGGAATCACCAAAGAAGTCAATCAGTCAGCTAAAAGAGTTTTTGGGTAGAATAGGTAAAGGAGTGGGAGCTAGAGTGTCATTTAATGAAAAGAACAATAAAACACTATAACTAAGGAGTCAGTAAAAACGAGAGAAAGAGGGTGATAGTTACCCTCTCATGTACAGGTAAGCTGTATCTGCACTAAAATACAAATGCGAAGCAGCAAAACACAAGCACAAGGTACACGCAAATAGAGGGGGGTGGGGTACTAGAAAGATGCTCAACATTGCTCTCAAGCTTCAATCTCCAAAACAA
Organism: Protopterus annectens; assembly: GCF_019279795.1. Lineage (NCBI taxonomy): Eukaryota > Metazoa > Chordata > Ceratodontiformes > Protopteridae > Protopterus > Protopterus annectens. Next base: position 431,989,120 of record NC_056743.1, read on the forward strand.
GGAACACCAGCTCTCATCATACCCCTCATCTGTCCTGGATTTTTGACTAAAATTTTAGCTTTGACTCTCTAAGTCCATTGTTTTCAGAGAATAGGTGGTGAATTACATGCAATGACAATAATTACAGTTACACACTGCTTTTACTTCATAAAATACATGCTACTTCACGGTCTCTTATACTGTCTATCTCCAGTTAATAATACTAATATTTCTAAAATGTCCCTGATTTTGAGATTTGTCCCTGATTGGTTGACAGCCATGCATCCCTTAACGTGGAGCAAATAAGCACAATGTGAAACACCAACCAGTTCAACTAGGAAGCACACAGAATGATTACATTTTACTAAATTACATTATTTTGATGAATTAATATGGATCCATTACCAGTACTGGGCTTTTGTTCTTCCCTTTAATAAACTAACAAGTTTGCACAATCTGTTTACCGCATGCTCAGAATGCCAGCTGAATATTCATGTGGATTAAGAAGACAGCCACATGACTATTCATCAATTTTGATAAAAGTCACCTAGTGCTGGGAGTTGGGTGGGCCTTGCTACTGCATATCCGGTGGGTTAATACAGTACAACAAAGTCATAAAATAAGTGAGATACAATTAGTGGAATCAATTTATAAAAGCATTATCACCTTTTTTGGTTATCCAGGGAAGAAAAAAATCAGCAAGGTTTATAGCTTGGGGGGAAGGCAGAAGAGAGAGCAACAGTGAAAGCATGTACAAGTAGAAATTAAGTACATCTTCTCATTTCAAAGACAGTCGAGGCTTTGTGGCTCATAGGTCACATGTTCATAGGTGTTTACTAGGCTAACAACCACAAGGGTCTTTTTAAGCCTTGCCATGCAGCCAAAATCTCTGACAAGTTCTGGTACCCTTGACAAGTGTAAGCAGGGACTTAAGAGATGAAACATTTACAAGCAGGCCCCTTGGAGATGAACCATCTACAGGCTGCCTGTGTCCATTTGAGACATAAGGGCCAGACCAGGGATAAATTTCCTGTGCCCCATCCAATTGTGCAAGTTACACTTGAATTGGGTTAGGGAGGAACTCTGCTTCACATTGATGGGGAGCCTGTTCCATAGATGGGATAGTCTCTGGGATACATACCTTCCTCTCTAGCAGGTCCTATTTATGTCACAGGCAGGGTTTAAGTCTTTTAGAATGGGTAATTCTGGTGCTGGTTGTTTTGTGGATATGCAGGACATCCATCAGATTGGGGTCTGACAATGCATTATATGCCAGGCATAAATCTCATCTCTACAGCCTGCAGGAGACAAGATTACAGGAATAGGGCCTTGTGGCAGTCTGCATAGGTCATGTTACTTATGCCCTGTATTCATTTAGTAAGGAACCTCTGTTGTTGGATATGCTTGGTTAGGTATATAGCAAAGGGGGAAATGTACTCAAGAGTAAGTCTGATTAATGCCATATACAGAGGAAAAATGACTTACTTGGACTTAGATGCCATACATTTGTTTATAAGTTGAACAACATAGAATGATTTCCTCAGTATTGTAGACATGCGATGGTCAAAGGTTAGATTACTGTCTGTGTGTTCCCCCAAGTCTCTGACTACTGGGTAGAGGTGTATTGTCAATATGATAGTTACCAGGGGTGGATGACTTCCAAAGGATACTATTATGCATTTCTTTATATTTAGTTTTAGTCCATGGCTCTGGCACCAGTTGTCTGTCTGTGTTCACCCTTCCTGGAGAGCACCAGGCTTAGTGGGCAATTCAATGACAGCTCCTAATTTGCAATCATTTAGTCAGCCACAGACCACTGACATAGGCCTTGACTTCAGAGAAGTAAATGCCAAAAAAGGAGTGGTCCCAGGACCGAACCCTTGTGACTGGCCTCTTTGTAAAAGTTGATTCCCCAGTTTTAACTTCCTGGGTACTGTCTGTGAGCCAGATGGCTATTCACTGGGTTACATAAGGGTTTGTACCTGACCTCAAAGTCTGTCAACAATGCCCAAGTGGGGTATTGTGTCAAATGCTTTGGCCAAATTAAGGCAGGCAATGTGAACCATTTTGCCCTCATCCATTGTTGGGTGACCTTCTCAAAGAAGTCCAATAGGTTTAGTAGGCATGACCTGCTCTTGATGAAACCAAACTGAGTTGGATACAGTGTCTGGAAGTTTCCAATGTCATTATTGATAATTTTCATGATAATTCGTTCCATGGCTTTGCATATAAGACTAGTGAGACTTATGGGTTTGTAGTTCCCAGAGTCTGGATATGGCCCACCTTTGTTCCAAAGGATGACTGTTGCTCTTCTCCATTCATGAGGCAAAAAGCCTGTTTGGAGGGTACAGTAAAATAGCAATGACAGAGGCCCTAATGGATCAGGTTTCATGGTATTTAGAAGTCATCTTGGGATATAGTCTAGGCCCACTGATGCAGTGTTCTCGGCCTTAGAGACAGCATTAAGGACCAGCCCCTAGTGATAGCAGGGGAGTTATATTTGATGGTATTTCCTGAGGGAAGGTTGATAGGGAAGGAGGGGTAAGTTGGAGCTGAGTTTGTCAGCCAGTTGGTTTGCTTTATCTTCTAGCTCAGTTTACAATGAGCTCTGCACACAACTGTGTATTGCCTTTGAGGTTGTGGACATAGCTAAAGAATGTCTTGTAATTGTCCTTGGCCTAGGAAGCCAAATTTACCTCAAATTTGGTTTTCGTGGATTATTTGTCCTCCGAGTTATTTGTTTAGTTTGAGGAGAGTACTTTTATCCTGCTGGGTGCTGCACCTCCTAATTTTTACCATGATTTTCTTCCTTCCGTTATACAGCCTAGTAATGCTGTGATTCCACCAGGGTAGCTAGGCTTTTTGAATTAGTTCTGCACTTCTTCCCTTTAGGTACAGTTGCTTAATATGCTGGTGTGGGGCTTCAGTGAATAGTTCTGCATACACAGCAGTGTTCTTAGGGTTTATGGGAGCTTGACATTTTGCCAAGCTATCACTTTAATTGTAGGAAGACAGCCTTAGACTATTTCCTGAATATTCCAAGGTTAGCTGCGGTTCCAGTTTTTTTTTTATTTCGTAGGAGACCATTTTGTGATCTGACCTTACCAGAGAAGGCATTACACTAGGGAGTATGCAGCACTCTCCTATATAAGTACTCAAGCAAATCTGCAGCAAGGATATTATACATTTTTGAGCCTCAAGAGCAGGAGACCTCCACTGAACTTAATAACTACAGACCCATTGCTTTACTCTCCCTGCTAAACAAACTAAACAATATCATCTATCTAATGCCCTCTTACCTGGTTCCAAAGCTACTTAACTGACAGGTACCAAGATGTGAAATGAACTCATCACTGTGAGACAGCTCCACTGGCTGAACCTGCCAACCTCTAAACCTCCTGCCTCTGTCATTTATCATATTCTCTCTATCTATTCCCTCCCTCCCCAATATACCTCAAAAAACCTAGTACAACATCACTCCTCCAAAAGGCTAGATCATCAACTACTAGACTACACTAACAGCTACAATAGCTTTACACAAATAGCATGCACTATATATATAGTAAAAAAATTGGCTAAAAAATGTCTCTGTAGCTACTAGCATTCAAGCACATCCATCCTTTAAAGACCTTCTCATCAGGTAACATCAATCAAGTAGTTAAAGCCATGCCATGCCCTCTGCCCCCAGGCTAGTGAAAGATAATATATGCTACTTCTAGAGCAATTGATAATGATAATTTTTTTTAATCTTTACAAACAACACTGGCTCTACAATGTATGTACTTTACCTGTGTACTATGCATGTATTCTACCCTTATTCAAAAAAGTTCAGCCACCACCAAATCTATTACTTACCTTTATTTTTTAAAATTAATATTTTTTGATTGTTCTCCAACTGTTTGTGCCAATGTAAAATAAATAAATAAATAAAAATAAGTGAGGACCAGATCCAGTATGGTTGCACCAACCTGTTAGTGTATTCACAATCTGATCCAGGGAATTTGTGTTTACAAAATCCAGGAATCTCTGTGCCTGTACATTTGGTGTCATATAAGATTCCAAATTAATAGGGGGGTAATTAAAGTCTCCCATGAGTATGGTATTCAGTTGGATGATGAGTGTTTCTAATAAGGTTAAATACACAGCATAGGTTTCCTGGGTCATAAAGGGGACCCTATAGCTTGCAAAGAAGTGGTACTGGATTTTGCCTATGGTGATTTGAACATGGGGAAGCTCAAGTGCATTGTCCTGTTTGACCAGCCTTGGGGTATATTTATTTTTGATGTAATTCAAGACACTTCCACTTGCAGTCCCTGTCTGTCTAGTACCTGGTCTAAATGTGTTGAAGGTATTATAACCTTGCACTGTCGGTGTGCTCTCCGTAGCTTTAAACCATGACTCCATGACCGTACAGACATCAGCATTCTCTAGGGTGAAGAGAGCTTTAGGGAGTGTAGTGTTTTGTTTAGACTCCTATCATTGAGCAGTAACACCTTTATATTATCTTGGTTTTGATTTTCTATGTCAGAAGTACTTTCAGTTTGGCATTGCCTAAAAAAGGCACTTTGAGGAGGAGAATGTTTTAGCTAATATTCGAAAGCCTAGAGGGGAGAGGTACAGACCATCCCTGGCAAAGTAGAGTGGTCTGTTGACCACCTCCTTCCATGCTGAGAAAAACTGTACCCCCCCCCCCCATAGAATGGCACCAGAAACTAAGGCATATATTAAAGTCAGTCATCTTTTTTATTGTGGCATCATCCTTGGAGAAGATAAAATGATGATCAATGCTAGGATCATATCAGCCTGGGACACACATTCTGAGCGCTCCTTGATGTCTCTCTTCATATAGCCCAGGGAGGTACATCTCAGGCTATTTATACTCACATGAACTATGGCTGAGTCATACTGGTACTTGTGGTTCAGTGATGTGAGTGCATGTATAATGTGGCAGATCCTGGCCCCAGATAAGCAACTGAAGTAGAGGTTCCATGAGATGTGGATGTATGTGTTGATGTGTGTGTTGTTTTGAAAGAATGCATTCAGGGTTGAGAGTGTTTGTTATGGGTACTTCATCTTGGAGGTCTTTGGGTTCTTGGTCGATTACATTTAAGTCACTAAACATATGTGAGTCTTTGTGTCTGCTTTGAATTCGGTGTGATGGGTGCGCTGTGTGTACTAACCTTACTGACATTGAATGCTTTTATGTGAGAACTTTGTCTCCAGTGACATTTTATAAATATATCTCTCACATACTATTTCAGTTTGCTTGAGAATTAAATGGTTGTCTGTAAACATAAAGCAATTTCTACATTGCCTCAGGATGCCCATATCCACCAAGCTGGTAACAGAGATAGCGAGAAAGTTCATATCCATGGCAACAGACCCTTTTATATTGACTAGACAGTTGGAGTGAGACTATAAAGTAATGTCAGGAGTATCCACTTTGCAACTCTGGAGGCAGTTCTTGTCACCGTTAACTAGTTGTCCTGTGTGCAACAAGGTACTGGTGAAATTTCAGTGGTGCTTTTACATAACAAATGTCAATTCAATGTGTCTGTGGCTATGCAGAGCACTGCCAAACAATTGAGGGAAAACTTATAAGTACAGCCTGATGATTTATGGATAATGTATTTAGGCAGTTATTCTGAATTTAGAAGCAAATCAAGCAGTACTTAACTGAAAAAATAGTTAATTGTCAAGAATGATGAAAAGGGAGGAATCACTTGAATAGCTACTGCTTGGCTACTACTAATGCTGGTCTCCCCACAGCTTCACTCTGCTGGAATACAATGCTTCTTTGCTTTTTCTCTCACCAAAAGTAAAACAGCAGCATTAATTCCCAAGATGAGAAGCAGCCCACAGCCTGTTTGGTGATCCACAGTCTTGTCCCAGATGATGTATCCTTTGTGGATACGTCTGGGTTGTGCTCTGGTTCTTGGTCTCATCAACATGTCCTCAGGCTTTGTGGATATGCCAGATGATGTAAGGGTCTATAGGCTTGTTGTAACCTTTTCCTGGTAGATGCTGTGAAATAAAGGAGTACTGCCAGCACAGCTATCTGGAATTTTGTAAATAACCATATGTCATTTTTGAATATAAACATGATTCAATTGCTTGTGTTGCAAATGTATTACAACTGTATGCTGTCTGTATATCAAACTGCTGGCACAGAAGTGTGTGTTGAAAGGGCTTGTAAAGTACTGAGCTTAAAGATATATCCACAGTGTATCCTAATGGAAAAGAACAGAAATGTATATAAACTATTGCAAGAGTGTAAATATATATATAAATGTTATCAGCGGGAACTGGAACATAGAAGGTTAACTTGCAAAACTTCAGAAAATACTTGCAATTAAATTATTTTATAACTGTGCCATAAAAGATTGTTTTAATGTAGCAAGGAAACAGGATCTCTAAAACTAGGGATCCTTCTGCATTGTCTTGTAAGTGTTTTATTATTTTATGTCTTCCAGCAGCTGCAGAGATCTAAAAGCTATGTATTTTTCACAGGTAGATGCTAAAGGCTGGCACTTTCTAGCAATGGGAGTTTAGCTTGGGAAGTAAAGTCAGATGACAAGAAGTGATGTTATCCTGCAAGCTAACCCAGCAGTAACATTTGAGATATTAATTTAAGAACTCTTTGAGAGAGACAAGGCATTCCTGTATTTGTCTTTGACCTGACAACATCAGCTGGAAAACCCATTCACCATATCTGCCTTGCTTTGCTCTGTAAGTTAACTAGAGTACAGTAATTTCTCTTAGAGACAGGAATATAGTGAAGTAGAGCTTACATGTTTTCTTTATTTATTTGGGACTGCCCTGCAGTGTTGTTTTAAATATTTCCTGTGATTTTGAACTCTGTCGTAACTGTGATTATTTACTGAGTAAGTTCTTGTTCTTTTATTATTTATTATTAAATATATTTAAACCTTTCATTGTGGCTGATCCGTCTAGAGATATTTAAGTTCTGGGAGTACGTGCATATTTATTTGGTGATACTGTGGAACACTCCTAATAGCCTTCCACTTGGTCAAACTACCATTTGGATTAATTTCCAACATTACACAGTAAGATTGATCACCCTTTGTTAAGGGCCTTAGCGTAGCTGATAAGGAGTGGCTGGTGGCAGTCAAAACTATCTTATACTCTGGGCAGAAGAGGGCATAGCTAGTAAACCTGTGCCAGCCTTTCCCAGATAGGTGTGCATGTGTGTGTATCAATCAAATCTCAAAGAGAGTGTGTGTGTGTGTGTGTGTGTGTGTGTGTGTGTGTGTGTGTGTGTGTGTGTGTGTGTGTGTCAGCTACTTGGGCAGGGACACAAAGCACTGGTTGGACAGAGAGGGTACTGGTGGTCTTAGCTTGGCCACTCAGATAAGATCGCAACTCTACAGCTGTGCCAGTGGGGAGTATTATTGGGGATCTGGAGAAAGGGGGAGAAACCACATATTAATTGATGGCAGTAGTACGATATCCACATATTAGGATTCAGTGGTGTGAATACTGAATTTGTATCGCCTGTAAACAGTGGTCACTGAACGAAGGTGTTTGTACTCTCAATCATCCACACAGTGAACATTCAGAGTTTCATATCACAATTGTTTTATTTTTTTTTTTTGTTAGATTGGTTAGTCATGGAGAGCAGGCAATGATGTCAGCAGAGGAGTATGGCAAAGCTGACAAGGAGCCAGTTGGCTGAGATGTGCCAGGCTAAAGGACTGGTGCATGCCAACCTGACTAAAGCAGAAATTATTGCAGCCTTGGGCATAGCTGCATCACAGACCAGCAATCAAATGGACAGTCAGACTTGCCTTGGAGATGTACAACTCTCAGAAAATAGACAGTTCAGCCTTTCCATAGAGGACTTAAACATCCATCTGGAGTTAAAGAGACTTGAACTGGAGGCCAAACATTTGGAAACAGAAGCAGCAGAGAAACTGAGATGACTACAAGCTGAGGAATATGAGAAACTGTGACATCTGGAATGTGAGGAGAATGAGAGGCAGAGGCAACATGAGAAGGAGATGGTGACTCTTTGCCAGGGTCATGGAGACAATGGGGAAGGGAGTAATCGAACATTAGAAGCAAAAAAGGTCAGTAAATGTCTTCCACAATTTACAGAAGGGAATAATTCTGACAGTTTTATTCATATGTTTGAAAGGGTATGTAAACAGTATAATGCTGACCAAGGGCTCTGGGTACGGTTCTTGACCCCCTTACTCCATGGTAAAGCTGTAATTGCTACTTCTAAATTGTCAGATACTGACTGCTTAAAATTATAATACTGTTAAAATTGTCTGTTAGACTGTTTTAAGTTAACACCTGAAGCTTATAGAAAAAAGTTTTGTAAGCATAGATGCAAGGTAGATGAAAGTGTGTGTGAATATATTGCCGAACTAAGCACTTATTTTCATAGGTAGGTAAGTGGGTGCCAGATCACCACTTTTGATGGGCTGGCAGACCTTTTGGTAAGGGAACAAGCTCTTATCACTTTGCCTGAGGACATGAGAATCTGGTTGGCTGATAGACAATGCAACACCACAGATGAGTTGGGGAAAAAGGGAGACCTGTACCTAGCAAGCAGGGCACCACTGCAGAGGAAACGGATACCCAGTACTGTTCATGGGTCTAAGGAAACCCATGGTGGGCAGCCTAAACAACCCCAATAGAGTCGGACAGTAGTAAGAGAAGCCACTAGTCCAGGTACACATCCAGGTCCAAGGATTAAATGTTTTAAATGCAACCAGTGGGGCTATATAGCATTTAGATGTCCCTGGAGGCAAGGTGGGGAAAAAAGGTGGGACAGCTAGTAAGTGGGAATAACAGAATGCCAGCAGTAAGTTGTCTGGAGACAACAAAGGTATCAAACTACCACAAGAGGTTATATCCTATCTTAGTAAATGGGAAACAGGCCACTGCTAAAAGAGACACAGCCTCTGACCTAACCATTGTGAAGCCTGCAATGGTTACAGTGGAGCACTGCTTGCTTGGGCAGTCTACTTCAGTTAGAGCTATAGGAGGAACCCCATTCCAAATACCTTTGGCTAGGGTTCACCTTGACTTGGAGGATGGAAAAGGAAGCAAGCAAGTAGCTCTGTTTCAGGTTATTCCTGCAGATGTCCTGGTTGGGAATGTTTTGATATTACAGTACCTTGTGCACAATCATGCTTGGAGACAAGCATGTAGGTCTGGTAGCCTGGGGGGACCCAGACAGACTGCACACTTGCAGCCAGGACTGGTGAGGTGGTTACTTCAGGGAGGGAGCTACCCTGCAGCAGTGAGACTGAAGGTGAGCCACAGCTGTTTGTGGGTAATGATGTTCCCTTGGATAGAGTGAATGCAAAGGCATAGGTGAGCAGTAGTACCCAGGCTGACAGTGAGGCACCACTGTTAGAGAATATCAGACTTCCTGTGGAAGGGGAGCTGGGAAGGTTTACAAAGGAAGAGTTGAGACAGGCTCAGCTCTCAGACCCAAGGTCTGAGGGAGGTAGCCAGGGAGGCACCTGATTGTCAAGGTTCATAAGTTCATAGGTAGATACTAGGCTATTGGCCCAACGGTCTAAGTAAGCCTAGTCAGCAAGGTTCCATAGCTTACGCCACCCAAGAAAGGTAAGGGAAGGGGGAATCTGTTTACTGGGACAAAGGGTAACTGCATAGAGAGTGTACCCCTGAGGGAGGTCTAGAGGGTGAGAGAATACAGCAGTTGGTAGTACCCAGAGCCTACCATCTGCCACTTCTAGCCATATCCCATGACATTCCCTTTGCAGGTCATATGTGCATAAAATGTACCAAGAGACCTATTATACAGAACTTTTATTGGCCTGGAATTTCCAGAGATGTAACAGGGTACTGCAGGGCCTGTGAGCAGTGCCAAAAGGTAGGGAAGGCAGGAGACAAGGTCAAGGCTCCATTGATGCTTTTGCCTGTGTTTGAGCAGCTGTTTCAGGGGGTTGCTATGGATATTGTGGGTTCCCCAATTTCAACAGGGAAGAAGTATATCCTAGTGGCAGTAGATTATGCTACTAGATACCCTGAAGCGGTGGCCCTGTCCTCCATTGAGACAGAAAAGGTGGCAAATGTTTTGTTAGACATTTTCAGCAGGGTAGGTTTTCCAAAAGAAATAACTGACTGACAGAGGTGCCAATTTCATGTTAGACCTGCTGGCTTGTCTGTGGAAGTACTGTGGGGTGAAGCACCTAAAGACCACCCCTACCATCTCCAGATGAATGGTCTTGTTGAGAGGTTAAACTCTACACTCAAGGCCATGCTACAGGCATTTGCTGACCAGTATAAGAGCGAGTGGAAAGATATTTGCCCCATCTATTGTTTGCTTACACAGAGGTGCCACAGGAATCCACAAGTTTTTCACCCTTTGAGTTGTTGTATGGGCATAGGGTGAGGGGACCTCTCAATTTGATTTGTAATGAGTGGTAGGGTGAGTGTGAATCCCACAAGGAGTCTGTTATAGCATATGTCCTAAACCTAAGGATAAGGCTCAGGGGACTTGTGGACTTGGCCCACAAGAACCTGGCAAAAGCCCAACAGCAGAAAAAGGTTTGGTATGATTGGAATGCTTGAGCTAGAGAGTATGCTGTAAGGCAGCAGGTAATGGTTCTCGTTGTTGTCAGACACAATAAGCTGCAGGGACCCTTCAAAGTGGCAAGGAAGGTCAGCGATGTTAACTACATGGCAGAACTGCAAGGCAGGAGGCAGGGGCACAAATTGTATCATGTTAACAGCATGAAACCTTGCCATGATAGAGAGGCCCTTGTGCTGAGTATTTGCAGTGGACGGCAGGAGGAGTCTGAGGGGGATCTGGTGTCTGATCTCCTCAGTGAGGGTGAGACTGACACCTCAGTGGAAGGGGTAGCACTGTCCCAGCAGCTATCCCCTACACAGGTTTGAGAAATTTGAGCAGTGTTACAGGAATTTGGGGGCATGTTCACTGGGAAACAAGGGTGCACCCACCTGGTGCAGTACCATGTGGATACAGGAATCCAAAAGGCCTATTAAGCAGGCCCCTTATAGGGTGCCTGAGAAAGTCAAACAGACTCTGAAGGAGGAGATACAGGAAATGTTGGAACTAAGGCTAATCCAGGAGTCAAGCAGTCCCTGGACCACCCCAGAGGTGCTGGTACCAAAGAAGGATGACAGCACCAGGTTCTGTGTGGACTACAGGAAATTAAATTGTCACACAGAGTCAGATGCTTACCCCATGCCTAGGACAGATGAAGCTCTAGAGCAGCTGGGTGGGGCTGAGTATCTTACCACTATTGATCTTACTAAGGGTTACTGGCAGGTGCCCTTGACTCCCAATGCTAAAGAGAGGTTAGCCTTTGTGACTCCTTTTGGCTTGTATGAGTTCACGAAGATACCCTTTGGGATGAAAAATGTCCCAGCGACTTTCCAGAGGCTTGTAGATCATATCCTAACAGGAGCAGGAGATTTCACCCTTGGTTACCTGGATGATATTGTCATCTACAGCCATTCCTGGCAAGAGCACCTTCAGCATGTCAGGGAGATGCTGGGCAGACTACAGAGAGGGCACGATTGACCGTTACGCTCAGTAAATGTCAGGTGGGTATGGCAGAGGTCTCCTACCTGGTACATAGAGTAGGGAGTGTTAAGATCAGGCCAGAACCTGCCAAAGTGGAAACCATCCAGTCATGGGCTGCCCTGGTTACCAAAAAGCAGGTGAATGCATTCTGTATTTTTCTCTGACCTGACAACATCAGCTGGAAAACCCACTCACCACATCTGTCTTGCTTTACTCTGTAAGTTAATTAGGTTACAGTAATTTCTCTTAGATACAGTCAGAACTATAGTGAAGTATAGCTTAGATGTTTTATTTACTTGAGACTGTCCTGCAATGTTGTTTTAAATATTTCCTGTGATTTTGAACTCAGATGTTGCTGTGATTATTTACTGAGTATTTTCTTGTTCTTTTATTATTTATTATTAAATATATCTTAAACCTTTCATTGTGGCAGACATCTGTGAGGCATATTTAAGTTCTGAGAGTACCTGCATATTTATTTGGTGACACTGTGTAGGCTACTGCTAATAGCCTTGCTCTTGGTCAAACTACCATTTGGATTAATAGTAACATTACAAAATAAGATTTGACACCCTTTCTTAAGGGCCTTAAAGTAGCTGATAAAGAGGTGGCTGGTGACAGTAATAACTACCTTATAGTCTGGGCAAAAGGGGGCATAGCTAGTAAACCTGTGCCAACCTTTCCCAGCTGTGCGTATGTGTTTTTGTATAAGTGTGTGTGTGTGTGTGTGTGTGTGTGTGTGTGTGTGTGTGTGTGTGTGTGCGTGTGTGTGTCAGCTTCTTGGGCAGGGACACAAAGCACTGGTTGGACAGAGTGGGTGCTGGAAGTCTTGACTTGGACACTCAGCTGAGATTCTCACTCAGCTGGGTTGGGAGGGTGGCCTAATGGTTAAGGTGTTTGCCTTACAAACACAAGGAGTAGGGTTTTAGTCTCACAAGGGATAATTGGCTAGGCTTAAAATGGCTCACAAGGGCAGCTAGCTTAGTATGAACCTAAGAGTATGAACCTAACCTAAGATCTGAAGTCTATAGCTGTGCCAGTAGGGAGTCTTATTTGGGATCTGGAGAAAGAGGGAGAAACCAGCCCCAGACTGACTGTGGACTCTGTGTGCTCTTAAGGGAAATTGCACTTTACTGTGTGCGTACTTGTCATCTTCCCAGTGTACATCCCCCACTGTTGCCAGTGGTGAGGACTGAGGCTCCTTGATTACCGGATCAGTTGTGGGACATCACAGATGCCTTGAATAGCAACCAGACCAATCAGGAAGGTCAAGCACAGACACTCACTTCCCAATCATAAAGAGTCAGGAATCCATGTGATCTTCTCCTTCTCTCACCAGTAGCAAAATATAAGCACAAATTCCAAACTGGAACCCAGTGAACAGCGGTACCCAGGAAATACTGTTCCTATGCTTCTCTCTCTCCAGTAGCAAAACAGAAGCCCTAAAGCCAAGACGGCTACTGAGAGGCAGAATCTGGACTCACCGGTAATTGGTGGTCTTGAAGTAGATGTTACAGACATTAAAGGTAAGAGGGGAAAAATGGAGTAATACCCTAAGAGCTGCAAGTGTGCTGTAAGCAGTTAGATAGGAAAAAGTGGGTAACTTAAGCTTTAGCTGTCTAAGTGGAAAGTCACTAATTTTAAAAGAGGAAGATAGATAGGAAGGGGTGGGCACTTTGTATACTGGTTCTATGGAATACAGTGGGATAGCCAATAAATTTAAATAGTTGAAGGGGAGCGATTTAAAAATGATAATTTTGTGCATATTCCCAATAGCCAATGAAAGAGGAGAGGGAAGGAGATATGTGGTCAAATTAACATAAGGCGAGGTAACTAGAAAGACATTTTGAGTTTAAAAACACAACAGCATCAGGGTGGTGCTGTGGAGGGAAAAAATAATTTCTGTGCGACTCACAATATACACAGCTATAGTCTCTTTCTTAATTTAAATATGCAAATAAAAGCAGAATACAAATAAAACACAGAGTAAAGAAATTTAATCACAAGATAAGAAATTTAATCACAAGATACAAAATGGAAGAAGGCAGTAAAGCAATACAAAATACAAGAAAGCAAAAACAAACTAACCTTTCTCTCACATGTTGTGGTAGAGTCTGGATGAGCTTTTCTAGTAAAGTCTTGGAATATTTTATTTTACCCCTTAAACTCCAGGTTTAGTTCCTGGCTCCACCCTCAGTTTGCAGGTAATTAACCTTAACTGACCTGTTCTAATTTCTATGTGACTCAAGAGACAGCTGTGGTTTCTTTCCTAGTTTAAATATGCCATTAAAAGCAGAATACAAGTAAAACACAGTGTGAAGAAAATGAAACATAATATACAAAATAGAAAAAGGCAATAAAACAACATAAAATATAAGAAAGCAAAAACAAACTAACCCTTCCATTACAGCAAGTTGTGGCAGAGTCTGGGTGAGCTTTTCTAGTAAAGCCCAAACAAGTCAGAAAAAATATATTCACAAAAGAAAGGCTTTTGAAAGAACCTGTAATAATAAAGAGCAATGAAGCCGGACAAAGCAGTATGGTGTCTGATGGGGCTGACTAAAAATTACATTGGAATTTTATTTTCTTAAGGCAAATGACCAATATCACCTGCCTACCATCTTTAACAATTCAGAAGAAGATAGTAAGACCACTGAAGTTTAGCAAAAAGTAGGTAAAAACTCCATAATGTTACAATGAGGAAGGCATGTACTGACCTCTCAGTTTTTTCTCTGAATTTATTGAAATGTATGGCAAAAACTGTGAAGGAAAGAGCTACTTCTACACAGATTAATGGGTCATGTGTCCTCAGCATGGCTTCACAGTGCTGGAGATTTGTCAGTTAAATGAATAGCATCTAATCAGGTGGTCAGGGCCACAAGACAGGGAGAAGCAAGGCTTCATTGCGCTTTAGGAAAGCATGTGACCCAGCTGTGCCAGTAGTGAGAAGGACCCATCTCCAATCTTATTGCTTTGCCTCACCAATAATAAATATAAAATAATCACCAGCTGTGGAAATTATTACACCAGTAAAAATATTGCGGCATTCATTTTTATATGTACTATGCTAACTGCTGCCATTAACTATCTTTGTAAATTTATTTTGGCTGAGATGGAGGCTTCCTTACATCCCCTTATGTGGCAGTAAACTGTGGTATGTAGTAACCCAAACCAAAGATCAATTAAAGATATTATAGGGTAGCCTAAAGCAGAATGAATGGCTTTCCTGGGGATGGCATACCATTAATATTAGACTATGAGGGGATGAAGACTGATGCTTCACTGAATCCTGCTGAAGGATTAACAGGCATAAATCAATCATAATGCAGAACAGAGGGATAGATGCAGCACACACCTCCATATGTACCTCAGTCATATAGTTTTGAAAGACTGTCTAATAAAACATCATCTTGTAGACTGAGATGAGAAATCCATATGTGCAAATGCACACAGCTACACATATTTCTCATAGAATCCCAGTCAAAATCTAAAACCTGTAGTACCTATATCTTCTCTTCCAAATGACTCAAAGGTGACAAAAGATGTATGCGTGAGCACGTTGGGGATAGGACCTGACAAGTTAGGCAGTTGCCGAGGTTTCAGGTCTAAAGACAAAACAATGGAATTTCACGGACTAGATGGAATACAATAAAATCTTTATAAAGGAAAATAAAAACAGGGTTTGGAAGTAGTAGTTAACACAGAGTTAAAATAGTAGTACTGACAAGAATGAGGCATTTTTTTACATGGCTTTGAAAAGCTGTGAGGAAAGCATTTCACCTTATATGACCTTTACTGAGTCACTTCTGCATGTGCTGTCATAGTATCTTGAACTAATTACGGAAACACGAAAACATTTTCATATAAGCAAAGTATGCCCTGAATAGTTTTCTTTTCCCAGTCAGGATGTCCTAGCAGTCATACATGCTTAAGGCAGATTTTGTTGCCTATTAAATATATGCTTAATGTACAACTGTAGTAGCTGTAAGTGTTCTTCTCATGTCACATTAGGTCAAGGACCTTGCTTTTCAGAGGCATTTGCTTACACTGTGCTCAAGGAAAGTGTACACTGCCCCTGGTTCTCTAGACCACATAAAAAAGTAATATTACTGGTTCTAAGTACTAGGCCCTAGTTCTAACTGTTAAGCGCCCCTTTTGCTACATAAAACTCAAACTCAAACTATAATTTCTGCATTCAGACTATGATGCCCCATTTTTTAAAAAGAAAGATGATTTTTAAAGTAAATAACTTTTTGACAAAATGCTTTTATTTTATTTAATTTTTCAAGTAGACCATTTCTGTCATAGCTTTCCCCACCATCACCCCCAGTGTGTGTGCGTGTGTGTGTGTGTGTGTGTGTGTGTGTGTGTGTGTTATTCATTAGTACAAAATACTTCCATTTTGTAACATGTATTAAAACACTACTAATCCATTCCGAGTGTAGTACAGTAGTATGGCTGTGTTACTCGCTGTGTTTTACCTGAATACCTTTATTTGTTAATATGCCATACAGCTAGGAAATTAAATATTGCACAATGCATTTGCTTGTTTATTTGATGTCTGTTAACTGTAATGATCTGACTGGTCATTTGGCACAAGCTCTAGAGGAGTTAACTTTATATGATATAATGAAAAATGTTATATAAATAGAACATACAGAGTTAGTCATGCATTGCAGGTTACGCAGCAGAGATGCACGATTCACAGTTTACATTGCATGATGTAAGTAGGCTTACAAAATTAAGAAGAAATGTATAGCTATGTAAACTGTGTCATATATGAGAAAGGACAGTAATAAAAATACAATTTTATAAGGGTTACACAACTTAAAGTGAGAAAACAGGATAACAAGCAAATTTAAAGAGAAAAAAAAAGCAGGAAGCAACATAATGAGCAGGGAAAAAGGAGTACAATGGAATTAAAACACTAAATTAAATAACAGTAAGGGGACTGGGGGCATTGAGGAATTAAACATAAATATAATTATAAGAAATATAATGGAATTAAAACACTAAATTAAATAACAGTAAGGGGACTGGGGGAGTTGAGGAATTAAACATAAATATGATAAGAAATACAATGGAATTAAAACACTAAATTAAATAACAGTAAGGGGACTGGGGGCATTGAGGAATTAAACATAAATATAATTATAAGAAATACAATGGAATTAAAACACTAAATTAAATAACTGTAAGGGGACTGGGGGCATTGAGGAATTAAACATAAATATAATGATAAGAAATACAATGAAATCAAAACACTAAATTAAATAACAGTAAAGGGACTGGGGGAGTTGAGGAATTAAACATAAATATAATGATAAGAAATGCAATGGAATTAAAACACTGAATTAAATAACAGTAAGGGGACTGGGGGAGTTGAGGAATTAAACATAAATATAATTATAAGAAATACAATGGAATTAAAACACTAAATTAAATAACTGTAAGGGGACTGGGGGCATTGAGGAATTAAACATAAATATAATGATAAGAAATACAATGAAATCAAAACACTAAATTAAATAACAGTAAAGGGACTGGGGGAGTTGAGGAATTAAACATAAATATAATGATAAGAAATGCAATGGAATTAAAACACTGAATTAAATAACAGTAAGGGGACTGGGGGAGTTGAGGAATTAAACATAAATACAATGATAAGAAATACAATGGAATTAAAACACTAAATTAAATAACAGTAAAGGGACTGGGGGAGTTGAGGAATTAAACATAAATATAATGATAAGAAATACAGTGGAATTAAAACACTAAATTAAATAACAGTAAGGGGATTGGGGGAGTTGAGGAATTAAACATAAATATAATTCTTCAAGAGAAATCTTGACGAGTGGATGGGAGATCGTAGGTTTACCCCAGGGGTCATCTCTGTGTCACTACTAGACAGAGGCACAGTAAACTAATTCTAAATCTATACTGTAAACTTTTATACCATTACATGGAATTAAAACACTAAATCAAATGGCTAGGCTTATAAATGCCCTAGGGCAGATAGCCTAGTACCAAACTATGAAACTATGATAAGAAATACAATGGAATTAAAACACTAAATTAAATAACAGTAAGGGGACTGGGGGCATTGAGGAATTAAACATAAATATAATGACAAGAAATACAATGGAATTAAAACACTAAATTAAATAACAGTAAGGGGACTGGGGGAGTTGAAGAATTAAACATAAATATAATGATAAGAAATACAATGGAATTAAAACACTAAATTAAATAACAGTAAGGGGACTGGGGGCATTGAGGAATTAAACATAAATATAATGATAAGAAATACAATGGAATGTTAAAGCACTAAATTAAATCACAGCAAGAGGTTCTCCAGTTCGATCCTCAGCTGGGGTACCTTCTGTGTGGAGTCTGGATGTCCTCCCTGTGGTCGCGTAGGTTTCCTCCCACATCCCAAAGACATGCTATAGGTGGATTGGACACTCCAAACTGGCCCTAGGTGTGAGTGTATGCATGTGTGTGCCTTCAGTGGAAGGTTGGGTGCCGGGCTGGCAACTCAACACCGTAAAACTCCACTCCCAATCATAACAGTAAGGTGATCCGCTGGGGCATTGACCGGGAATTAAACATAAGAAGATAATGATAAGAAATACAATGGAATTAAAACACTAAATTAAATAACAGTAAGGGGACTGGGGGCGTTGAGGAATTAAACATAAATATAATGATAAGAAATGCAATGGAATCAAAACACTAAATTAAATAACAGTAAAGGGACTGGGGGAGTTGAGGAATTAAACATAAATATAATGATAAGAAATACAATGGAATTAAAACACTAAATTAAATAACAGTAAAGGGACTGGGGGAGTTGAGGAATTAAACATAAATATAATGATAAGAAATACAATGGAATTAAAACACTAAATTAAATAACAGTAAGGGGACTGGGGAAGTTGAGGAATTAAACATAAATATAATGATAAGAAATACAATGGAATTAAAACACTAAATTAAATAACAGTAAGGGGACTGGGGGCATTGAGGAATTAAACATAAATATAATGATAAGAAATACAATGGAATTAAAACACTAAATTAAATAACAGTAAAGGGACTGGGGGAGTTGAGGAATTAAACATAAATATAATGATAAGAAATACAATGGAATCAAAACACTAAACTAAATAACAGTAAAGGGACTGGGGGAGTTGAGGAATTAAACATAAATATAATGATAAGAAATGCAATGGAATTAAAACACTAAATTAAATAACAGTAAGGGGACTGGGGGCACTGAGGAATTAAACATAAATATAATGATAAGAAATGCAATGGAATCAAAACACTAAATTAAATAACAGTAAAGGGACTGGGGGAGTTGAGGAATTAAACATAAATATAATGATAAGAAATACAATGGAATCAAAACACTAAATTAAATAACAGTAAAGGGACTGGGGGAGTTGAGGAATTAAACATAAATACAATGATAAGAAATGCAATGGAATTAAAACACTAAATTAAATAACAGTAAGGGGACTGGGGGCATTGAGGAATTAAACATAAATATAATGATAAGAAATTCAATGGAATCAAAACACTAAATTAAATAACAGTAAAGGGACTGGGGGAGTTGTGGAATTAAACATAAATATAATGATAAGAAATGCAATGGAATTAAAACACTAAATTAAATAACAGTAAGGGGACTGGGGACATTGAGGAATTAAACATAAATATAATGATAAGAAATACAATGGAATTAAAACACTAAATTAAATAACAGTAAGGGGACTGGGGGCATTGAGGAATTAAACATAAATATAATGATAAGAAATACAATGGAATTAAAACACTAAATTAAATAACAGTAAGGGGACTGGGGGAGTTGAGGAATTAAACATAAATATAATGATAAGAAATACAAGGATTGCTAGATTTCCATTAACAGTATTTTTATATTAAAAAGGAACATCCCCATTTAGTAATTAAGTAATTTTCAAGCTTGTGGAAAAACAGTTTACTTTTTTCCTCAGTTATGTCACTGGGCTTGGAGTTCCATAAATTTACAACAAGCATTGCAGAGACAGTCTCCACTGTAATTATTGGATTTATGACACGTATATGGCTTTTTGTTTGTGACCCAACTGATCTGATGGGGTTACGTTTTTGCAAAAGAGTAGTTAATATATAGGACATCTGTATTATTTATGGAGAATGTTATAGCCCAGTTTTGGTTGTGAAAATGTTGAAGATCTAGCCAATTTTCTTTAGTGCTTTGAAGACATGTTTTGCATTCTGTGTTTGAGGCAAATTTGGTCATGTTCTTATAGAAGTTGGTAAAGATAAAGAAGGAGTATAGTAAATTTG
Organism: Protopterus annectens; assembly: GCF_019279795.1. Taxonomy (NCBI): domain Eukaryota; kingdom Metazoa; phylum Chordata; order Ceratodontiformes; family Protopteridae; genus Protopterus; species Protopterus annectens. Next base: position 432,009,008 of record NC_056743.1, read on the forward strand.
GGAGTAGTAGTATTTGAGCAGTTGTTATTAAATAAGAGCTAGAAATATACTATTTAGACATACATAGCATTTCTGGGGTTTTTTGTTTGATTTTTAATTAAATAATCGATGCCAGGAATCGGAAAGAACCCCAACACCAGTGGTGAGAGTTACAGCTAAAAGGGACCTTTTCCATGTTGCAGGAAAATGCAATTTAGAGATATGTTAGCTGCAAGGAAGAAAGGCCTCATTCCTGGCCAATTTGCTTGATCGTACATAACTACTGCAAGAACTAATCAGGACCTTTCTGTTGTAGTCACTACTGGCAACCCATTCATCGCATTGGCACTGGTCACCCTCCCTGACCCGCCCACACATATACATACCTCTTACCTGTCAGCAAGTTGACAGAACATCTCTAATATAGCCTCTTATTTTGTCCCTGCCCTTATAAATCTCAGATCCTTAAAGTCAGTCAATGGCAGGCATTAGAATTTCATTCTTTTTATTGTTTGTAAAGTGCATTATGATGCTAATCCTGTTACTTTATTAACCTTTGAATTGAGTCAAAATATGAATTCAAAAGTTCTCCTGATGTCATTTAGTGTTCTTCCTGGCTATGTACTGAAGCTCCCCTCCCCACATGTACATACCCTCATCTCTCTCAACTGTCCCTGATTATTACAGAATGCTCCTGCTGTTGTCTCTTATACCTGCCCTGTCCCTTGTAACTCACGGACCATTGCAATCAGTGAATAATGCCAGATATTAGACTTGTACACTTCTTATTAGCACACACAGTTCAGGCTCCTACTTTTTCAAGCTGCTTTCTGTGTCCAGGTACATTGTTAAAAACACCCTACCGCTTTACTGTTTTACTTTAATTTTTTTTCCCCAAGACGTAAAACATGTTAGAAGCATTCCTGGTATCAAATGTTGGCACAGAGAACTTATGTTAAGTTAAAAATCTGTGTATGAGTACAGAGGGTACAGAGTATGAATATTTTTTAAGTGTCTGTCGCACTATACAGAGTATCTTTGTGATCTAGTGCCTCCCCACACACACACACACACACACACACACACACACACACACACACACACACACACACACACACACACACACACACACACTCACACACACACACACACACTACCAAGTCTTTCATTCTGTAAAATAGTATTCTATTATCTTTTAAAGTGCCTCCAGGGCTTGATATAAACAGTACCCCTGATGCCTAGTGTTTCCCACCCCCAACAATGCATGTTTTGCTCATTAGTCTGACGTAGTGTGATGGTGCGACAGTCCCCCCCACATACACATATTCACACCTCCCACCCCCCCAGATTACACTCATGTACACTCTCACCTACACACACACACACACACACACACACACACACACACACACACACACACACACACACACACACACACACACACACATGTCCCCTAACTAACCCCCTCCTGCTACCATCCAGATAGACAGATACACACACACACACACACACACACACACACACACACACACACACACACACACACACACACACACACACACACACACACACACACACACACACACACACACACACACACCTGAAGGCCACTCACCCCTCAGCATGCACTCAAGAAGCACCCTATTTTTCTTTTTTAACTATTAAAGTGATTATTTTGTGCATCTTGGGACTTGCTTTACTGGCATGGATACTTTGTTTCTGCATACAATTATACATCCAGCCACACTCATACACACAACCTCACCACCACCACCACAAACACTTCCTCACTGTTAAATTCATGAGTGTCTACCTTTAATGTGATCTTATCTACTGGAAGCAATGGGTGAACATGAACATTTGGTCATATTCATTAACCACAGGCACTTCTGCGTGAAGGGCACATGGGTAATCAGCACAGGCCACTGACCAGGAATGCCATACCATTTGTAACCACCCTGAGGTAATGGAGCACCCACCTCATGCTTACTGACCTTTGAATCGGTAGGTTAGAGGTGTAAGCATTTATTAACCTTGGTGGCCAGCCTCTTGTCCAAGCTTATTGGCAATAACTACAGGTTGTCAATACAGACATCCACCTCACACAACCATTCTCACCGTATTCTAAATCAGAAAAAAATGCCATATTTCGCTAATCATCATCATCATCAACCCCCTTGTTCCCATTTTCTACATAGGGTCAGCGTGTTATATCAACTGACACCAATCTTTGACTAAGGTGCTTAAAAGAATCCCTGCACAAATCTAAAAGACCCCCAAGATATAAGCTGCACATACATGATAATGTCACATTTGAAATCAAACTACACCTATAGACATAATAAGCAGTCAAAGGGCAAATGGCGTGTAGGTCACCCAGCTGGCAGGTCAATGCCCTTATAGCAACAAGGCTGAGAAAGCTCATCTGGTAATGTCTACAATAATAATAATAATAATAATAATAATAATATAATGGTAATAGGTAAGTTGTAGTAAGACATACAAATGCACCACTCATCAGAATGAGCAAGGACAGAGAGATGATTAGTTGTTTTGCAGATGCCAGGGTTCGCCATGTCTCAAAATCCCTCAGGTTCTATGATCCAAGGTGCATATATGACTTGAACATTGTGCAGGTAGGAATGAATGAGTTCCGACATACCTCCTTGGGTTATATGAAGAGAGACATAATGGAGCTCTGAGAATATGCAGCTAAGGTTGGTATGAAACCAGTCTTGAGCAGGAACCTCCTATCAGCAATAATGATGCCACAATGCAAACAAAAAATAATTAACTACTGGCATAATCCTAATGAAGCCAATATATATCGGCCTGTGATGAAATGAGGGATAACGCTGCAAGCTTTGATAGGGATTGCCTGCATCTTTCTTCGTATGGCTTTCTTATATTATCCAAAACTTCCTCTTCCCTCATAGTGCCATTTTCACACAAGGTCACTCTCCTCAAACTTCTAAAATAGCTAAACAAAATCAAGACTATATAAATGCTAGAAGCCTGAATAAGAAGTTGCTCTCCTTATAGGCCTTTGTGACTCTAAAAATACACATACACATATCTGCATAATTAGCGAAACATGGTTTAAGTGTAGTGATAGCACCCCAGAAGTGCCAGGTTTCAGTTCCTACCTCTCTTTTAAGCCAACAGATGAAAATGATTGTATTGTTTGAGGAAGCATGTCAGTATTTCTAAGAAGCCAAATCACATCTAGACTTAAAAGGCAGGTCAATGACCTTAAGCTTCTCCACATCCTACTTAACATCAATAAAAATGTATTACATCACAGGCAACTACCATACCCCCTCCATGTGACCCACAACTCACATCTAAAGAAACACAGTCCCTCACTATTAAACCTAACATTATTCTCCTGGGGGATTTCAACAATCTATTAAATGGGAACCTACCTGAACACAAATAAGCATGTACAACACTTCAAAGATTTCATAAATGCTAGCTCCTAAGACCAACTAGTCCCATTTAGTGGATCAAAAATATTGCATGAGGTCCTCATCAGTATAACCTCACTATGCTTTACACCTGTAGTTCCCCAGTCATCAGAGCCAGATCCAGCAATAGGCAACCTAGGCAGTTGCCTAGGACCTGATGTCTGGAGGAGGGTCCAGTAGCCAGGGAGCTTCCACATTTACTTCTGAATTAGTTAAAAAAATAATATTTTTTTTAACATCACAGTGGCTTCTTATTCTTTAAGGAGAACACACTCACATACTCTGCATCCATGCGTCTTTAATACAACACATGCATGTAAACGCATATGTAATGCAAACACATTTGGTACTTGTTGCTTTGTGAGACAAATGTATGTGCAGAATTAAACTTGCGTTAGCTCTTCTGTTCATAAGTTGATCTGTCTGTGTGTATCTGTGTGTGTGTATATGTGAAATGCCCTAGTTAAGGATGACGGGTTAGTCAATTAACCTACTCAGGTTCAAATTCTGTACCTTAGTTAAAGGAGACAACAGCCTGAATCCTCTACAGCAAATACCAGACGGAATTGTGAATTTCAGTGCATTTTCAAGGAACTGTAAGTTTCAAGGAGAGAGAAGTTTACTGTTGGTCATGCTAAGTCTGTTTTCAATGTGCAGCTGTTTTGTTTAGCAAATGGCAGTCAGTGTCTGTGTTACAGAATTTGAAAGCAGTGCTAGTAGCATGACAGGTAGCATACCTGCCTTTGGTGCAGAAGGCTATGGGGTTCTGCTCTCAAACCATCCAAATGGATTTCTGATACTGCTCTGCACTTTAAGGAGGGATGGGGGTGCTGCACTCCTGAGTGTGTCCTCCTTTGGATGAGATGCCTAGTAACTATGAATCTCTTGCAATATCACCAGCTTACCAACATTTTTTAATGTAGCATAGGCAATTAATTCTTCATGGGCAGAAGGCATTGAATGTGTAAGATAAAACACTGAAATTGAAAGTTGTTTACCAGTAGCAGCCTCTTTGTTTGTTACAGATCTCTTTAATGTGAAATTATTCAAGTCTTTTACTTCTACAGTGATTGTGCATATTGACTGATATTGGTGGAGGTCCTAAAATGTGTGCAAGCCTGCAAGGGGCTTATGGTTTGAAAACAGCCCAAAGGTAAACTTAAGCTGCCACTGGCCAGATGCATTTTGTTTGAGTGTGGGTTTCAATGAAATTTCAATAGATGTGAGTTTCAAGAGCAGAGAAGTTTACAGTTCATGCAAAGTCTGATTTCATTCTGAGAATCTGTTGTTTGTTTAGCAAATGGCTATCACTGTTTGTGTTATGAAATTTGAAAGAAAAGTTTTAAACTGAATCCAAATATCTGAAGTAAAGAAGAAAATAGTGTGAACACTGACAGGTATTTACAGTGTTTATGGTTAACTGGGGAGAAATAGCCAAGTAATGGGACACCTAATAATGTTTCGGGGGGGGGGGGGGTCCCGATCCATTACCTTGTCTATGGCTCAGTATGACCATGATCCAGCACTGCCAGTCATTATTCAAATGTGACCACCATTCAGTAATAGTCCCTATGACAGTAAAACCTAATTTAGCATTAAATCATTCTGTCTTTATGAACTCTTCTATGGCACTTTTATCACGGTTATTTTTAGGTTTGTTTATGGAAAATGACTATTCACTATACACCATGCAGAAAAGAAGCAAATTTATCTCAGTAATCAATGAATGTCAAGAGGTAGGTATGAGATTCAAGCTGCTGTATCCAGCTGTCTTTAGAATTTTTTTCCTGGTGGATCAAAGACATTTTTGGATGCAGAACAAGCCAAAAATGAAATAATGTTTATCCAGCAAAAAGTGAGCCAACAAGCGGAAAGGGATCCTGTTTCTCATTCTTCTGACATAGGGAAAAATTTGCCAGTGAAACCTTTTCCGTTCTTCCGAAGGAAAAAGCATAGGGGTTTACTAAAAGGTTAAGAGTACCTTGGAATTGAACCAGAGTCTGGTACTGGGAGATGGAGATGATCAGGAAGATGACCAGCAACGTTGAAATTAGTAAATAAATGAGAGACTATAAAGCATCAGTCATATTTGTGAAATATGGCATTGCAAGAAAAAGTGTCACAGAAAGACTGGCCTATAAAGGGTATACCTAACTTTAAGTTATTAATGTTTACAAGGATACTAAAGGGGGAAAAACAGAAGTAAAACATTGTTTACTCTTATTAGTATTTGCATAAACATTTAATGATATAAGCTGCATGTTATATTGTAAAACAGTTTTGTATAGTGTGCAGTCAGGGGTATTTTAAATGTGTGTGTGTGTGTGTGTGTGTGTGTGTGTGTGTGTGTGTGTGTGTGTGTGTGTGTGTGTGTGTGTGTGTGTGTTGGGTGGCTGTCTTTTCATTGACTTTTGTGTATGTTAACTCACTAACACCTATGTCTCGAATAATGTCACACCTCTAGTAGTCTACACACAGCCTGCATTCATGAGTATTTTTTGAAAAATAAACTTAAAAAGCCTGAGATAGATAAATGTAAATATTTTGTGAACAGTAAAAGCTATTAAAACTGCAGAGATAGCAATGTTATCAGTAAGAAGTATTCTTTACCATGACAATAATTAGTGCTTTCATAGTCTTTTCATAAATACTATAATTAAGTAATAATCCATGGGTGGGTGTAGGCATATCAGGATTTACCCACTGCTGGTGTGGTTTGATCATGAGGGTGAGGACTAGATTATTGTTATTATACAATGGCATTATTTAAGAAAGAAATTGCATATCGTTTCTAAATACTGTCTTTGTATAACAGCGCTGTAGTGTTCCTCTGTATTTTCCTTCTTTACTGATGTACTGCACATGAGTAACTGACTTGCGTTCCCATGCTTGCACAGTGCAGGAGAATACAGAATATCCATTGCTGTTTTTCATATTTTTTTTAACTGCCCAGATTTTCCAAGGGCCAGTGAAGTAATGCAAGGAAAGTCAGGTACGCTTCCAATTGTTTAGTTTTGTAAAACATACCCGATTTTTCTCATATTTTGCTCTGTCTCCCAGCATATACCTGATGTAAATAGTTTAAATTCAAGTGTTAATAGGCCTCTCTGTGCTGATGACAGACAACTATTTACATTACCTGGAACATGGTAGGGTACATAACTTCTTAATGTTAAGTTGTCCATCTCGCCTTCATTCTTGCTGGATGGGACTCCAGCAGCCCTTATCCCGGTGGCCTATCGGAACAGACTCTTGAGAACAGTGGAACCAAACCGCACGGCTTCTGGAAACCATGTCCAATTTGTAATGTGAAATGAATGTATGAGGAGAAGCCCAGGTGGCTGCTGCACAAATAGAATCTATTGGCAGCCTATCCTGAAAGGATGTAGCTAATGCCCTAGTTGAATGAGCTCTAGGTCTTGAGGGTAGTTTTGATGTCTTATCTCATAGATGAAGGTAATTGTAGAGATGAGCCATCATACTTTAGTAACAGGAAGGCCCAATTTCAATTCCATATGACAGAAACAATTGATTAGATTTCCTGAATTGTTTAGTTCTGTCTAAGTAATATCTAAGTTGGCGATGAACATCCAAAAAATGTAGCTTTTGTTCCGACCTGTTTGAATAGTTAGGGAAAACGGGGAGATTAATAATTTGGTTTAGGTTTACTTGAGAGGAAACTTTGGGCAAAAGGATGGATTAGTCACGGAGGATACCCTATCTTTATGAAACACTAAGTAAGGAGGACGACTGCACAGAGCATGGAGTTCAGATACCCTTCTCGCTGAAGTTATAGCTACTAGAAAAAGTGTCTTCCAAGAAAGCAACTTCAGAGAACAAAGGGGAAGGATTAAGGATTCCAGAACCAAGTTCAAATCCTTTGAGAAGAAATCGCCTCTTAAAAAGGCTTTACAGAGTTTGTGAGCCATGATGCTAGACAGACACCAACATGAAAATTAGATATGCATAATTGAACTATAATGGTAGATGCAGATGATCCTAAATGAAAGAGTTCTGCTAGAAAATCTAGAATAGAGTGGATAGGTGCTGTAAAGGGATCTATGTTTTTTGCCCAAAAGGAGAAGCGTTTCCATTTGCTACTATAAATCTTCCAGGTAGAAGATTTATGAGAGCTATCAAGATATCTCAGACAGATATTGAGGGAAGCCTGGCTAAGGTTGGACAGAGATTGGTGCAACTGACCCGACTGGTGGGTTATCAGATCTGGTACTGGGTCCAATTAGTTGAGATATCAGTGGAAAGGGAAAAGCATACAGAAGTCCCTCGTGGACTAGAGTGTCTCTGGTGGGATGGCCTGGTAATGGGAAGAGAGTGAAGAAGTCGTGACACTTGCTGTTTTGGGGAGTAGCAAAAAGATAGCAGCAAGGCTGGCCCCATCTTAGGAATACTTCTTCTAGAACTGATTTCTTTAGAGACCACTCGTGGGGCATGAGAATTGCCCTGCTTAATTTGTCTGCAATAACGTTGGATTTCCCGGGAATGTGCATTGCTATCAAACGCTGAGAAGAGAATTGCCAAAGTCTGAGTGCCTCTCGACAAAAAGGGTATGATCTGGTTCCGCCTTGTTTGTTGATGTACCACACTACGGACATGTTGTCCGTTTGAATTGCAATAGTCCCAGTGGTAAGAGAGTCGTGAAGGGCTTGCAACGCTAAAAGCACTGCTCTCATCTCTAAGATGTTTATGTGCAAGTGGCACTCGAAAGGTTGCCACATGCCTTGGACTGTCCTGCCCTGATAATGCCCCCCCCACCCGATCAGGGAGGCATCTGTTGTCGAAGTTGAGGTGATGTGATCCACCAAGACAGCTGATTCTTGCATGATTGAGTATTGAAATCTTGACCAATGGATGGGAGATCACAGATATACCCCAGGGATTACCTCAGTGTCACTGCTCAACAGAGGCACAGCAAAATAATGGGTATAGTTCCCCATACTAAAGGGGTGGCGTAAGCCACAAAACTATGGGCTAGGCTTGTAAATGCCCTCGGGCAGAAAGCCTAGTATGAACCTATGAACCTATGAACCTATAATCAAAATGGTATGGGACATCGGGAGCTGTTGAAAGGACCATTGAGTAAATAGCATCCATTGGAGGATCCTCATGTGAAAGCGAGCTATGGGGAGAAGGGGAATAGCTGCTGCCATGAGTCCTAACACCTTCAAAACTAGTCTGGCTTTGACTTTGTTGCATTGTAAGAGAAGGGAAACTTGTTTTTGAATATCTGACACTCTCTGCTCTCTGAGTCTGGCTGAAAGATTGAGTGTGTTTAAGGTGGCGCCTATAAAGGTAATAGACTGACAAGGCGACAAGTCAGATTTTTCGAAATTTATCTAAATGCCTAGAGCTTGGCAAGATTGGATGGTGAAGTCCCTGGATATAAGAAGCTGATGTCTGGTGGTGGCCAGTCGTCTAAATATGGAAACACCTGGAATCCTTGGCGTCTCAAGTGAGCGACCACTGCCATGCATTTGGTAAACACAGGGGGCTGTAGTGAGACCAAAGGGCAGGGCCCTGAACTGGTAGTGACTGGCTCCCAGCCTGAAGCGGAGATATCTCTTGGAGAATCTGTTCATCTTGATGTGAATTGTCCTGACCCAAAAAGGGTAGAATGGACTGTAGCGTGACCATCTGGAATTTTGTTTTCCTGATATACTTGTTTAAGTAGCTGAGATCCAGTATGGGTCTCCAGTCCCTTTTTTTTTGGTACCAAAGAATTTGGAGTAGATTCGGATCCTTGCTGGTCTGCTGGGACTGATTGGATAGCTTTTTTGATAGCAGCTTTGAAATTTCTAATGCTGCTTGTTCCCTAGGTGGAGCGTCTGGAAGGGGATCTTTTGGGTTGGATGGGATGTGAATAAAAGAATTTTGTAACCCTTGGATATGTGATCGACTGTACCCATTTGTCTTGAGTAAGGAAAGCCAGGCTTCAGGGATGCTGAAGGGGGTTTATCAGAGACATTTCTCTGCTACCCTGGTTTCAGATGAGTCTCCCTGGGATTGTTCCACATCTTTCCCCCCCCCCCTTTTTGGGGAGGGGTCTAGAAGGGTAGAAAAATGGACTCTCACCTGTGGACCAAACAAGGATGATCCATCAAGGGAGAGTTGGTGAAAAGACCTTGAAAGGGGGTCCGCAGTTGCATAGCTGCATCCAGGCATGACATCAAAGGCAACACCTGTGCCTGTGGCTCTACTCACCCCATCCATATGAGACCAGCCGCAAGGAGGAGTTAACGATGGAATTCAGGGTTGCCAACTGGGAGTTCATTGTGTCTTTGAACCCCTCAGCTGTAGGATCCTTTATCAGTTCACCCATATCCTTGAGTAAATCTCAGTGAAGTGGCATAAGTAGTTCAGCCTGTCCATGGTCCTAGATTCCTATTAGGAGGATAGAGGAACGCTAACTCTTTCTTAGTGGCTGCAGCCACCATCAACAGGGACAACTTTGGATAAAAAATCTTTATCTCTAGGGGCAGTAATAAATTTAGATGGTCTCTGAGTTCCACTGAATCAGGGGGACACCCAGGAGGTAGAAGGGTGAGCAAAGCCTCAAGATACACCGACTCATCCTCCGAAGGGTTAAGGGCTGGCCAGTTCCCCTCTGTTTCAGGATCTCAAGGATGTCAGCAAAGGAGACATCCTCAGAGAATCTAGGGGAACCTTCAGATTCCTCTAAGTCAGTGTCAGAGGTGATAGACTCAGGAGTCAATGCACTGCCTCTTCCTAGGGGATCTCCTACAGGGTCAGGAAAGCCTCGGGAGGAGAGAAAAAGGAAACTTGAGGAGTTGGCTCTCTCTGCGGTCTAAGGCAAGGGGTGAGTAGAAATCAAGGCACTGTAGATGGAGGGGCTGAAGAGCCCGACTGTGGGCAGACCCTGGTTCTAGCATGATCCTCATGACCTCGAAGGGACCTCTGTCAGGCAAGGCCAGAGGCCCCCGAAGAGACAAGGACCTCCCGGCACCAACAGGGACAGCTCCAAAGCCGATGTCAGAGCCGAACTCACCAGCCGAAGCCCCGAGAGGGAGAGGTCAGACAAGGGTCCGATGCCACGCCGCTCCGAACTCAAAGCCGAGGAATGTGAACGGAAATAGCCACTGATTGCTGAGTCGGGCTATGGAGCATTTGGGCCAGTGCCTCGGACTTGAGAAGTCTACTCACTACCCTTTGAAAATCGTGGTCAGATAACCTGGAAGACCATGAGGAATGAGTTTTATCAGCCAGAGCCAAGGTAACAGTGCCGACTGTTTGACACAGACTGAGTCGGGGCCTTCAGGCTTTAACAAGCCCCGCAAGATTAATTTATTCTTGTGTTCCTGCAGGACTCTAGGACTAAAACCATGACAAACAGCACAAGAGTCCTGCAGGTGCAAAGGTCCCAGGCAATACACACAAGAAGTGTGACCGTCTGTCAGAGACATTTTCTGACAGCATGAGTCACACTACATGATAAAGGGTCCAAGAAAAACACAGACACACACACACACACACACACACACACACACACAAACACACACACAGGCCTTAATTAAAAATAAATACCAGTCGCATAAGGGGACTAGAAGGGACCTAAAGCCTAAAACTAAAGTGGTAAATAACAAAGTTGTCAAACTAGATAAAGGGGTATTTAAAACTAAGGTTTTAGAGAAAAAGGAGTACTAGGGGTCTAAGTTAGAAGATTTTAGAAATAAATCTTTGACTAACCTGCCTGAGCCGGTAGAAAAGCACCTCGTCAGCTATTAGCGAGATCTGAGTGTTAAGCATTGTGGGATAGAGCCAGTGGAATTAGCTCACCAGCTTTAACCCATCCAGCAAGAATGAAGGCGAGATGGACAACTTAACATTGGAAATTTACAAAAATAAGGCATTTAAGGCTTGAATGAGTTAAGGATATTAAACTAAACAAGTACATTGTCTTGGATGTAACAAATATAGGCATTAAATTATAACAAAGGCTAGACAGAAGCAAGTTTAAATTAATAAAGTGTTGTGATCTTGAGCTGCTGGGGTGGAGTATGGTGTAAAAGTTTAGTGATTATATTATATGTAGAATTAAGATAAATGTCCTTGTTTTTACAAGGGTGGATGTCTAGATTAATATCCTTTGCGTAAGCTATAAACAAACTTTGCAAGCAAATAGGAGTGATCAATAAGACAAAATGATGAAAGGCATAATTAAATCCTAAGTTTCCTGCACTTGCAAAAATGTTAGCTTGTTTCTTTTTCCCATTACCAAATGCTGTCAGTGGAACACAAGAAGTCTGCACCTGAAGGCAGATGTCCAGGGGAAGTCTGTACATTGTGTTTTGAGTGAAATTTGCAAAGATTCTTATGAATATGCAAAGTTGTTAGCTGATTTTTTACTCATTGCCAACTACATTTAGATGGAGTCCAGCTGTATGCAAGTACAAGTAATTCATTTTCAGAGATCTAAGCATTATTTCTGAGGAAAATGAAAAAATGTAATTGTATAATGGCAGGCAGTTAGTTAAAAAATGTTTGAAATTATTGGAAGTGAATAAGAGATATTAGCTTCTCCATCAGTCTTAATTATTAAATGGAACAGTGGAACATTTAGTTTTATTTAAAGTTATAAAGTGCACTTTTTCTTAGGGATAAACATTACTATTTTCTGAAAGCATGCAAACTGTTTTTCACATCTGGGACAGGAACAGAAATAAGAAACGGGCACACAATAAGTGTAAGTGGGAGCACAGGTTATAACATTCACTATAGCATGGATAACCTTCATTTTAGATTAGGTTATACCTGAAGATGCAGCTGTTGATTTGGAGCAAGTGTTCCTATCATGAGGGGTTAATCTTAATTTTTGAAAGTTTACATGGTTCATGTGTTTGTTCAAAGTAAAGAAGATATGTTGTGTTCTTAAAATAAATTTAGTTTTTTGTATAAGATTTTCATTAAAAGAAAAAGTCTTGAAAATGTGACATAGGTTCAAATGAAGAAGCGAAGAAAGAGTTGTATAAAAATCATACTGTTAGCATGCAAAACAAAATCTTAAAATACACATTCAAAAACTGTCACAATAACTTTTTATTATAATGGCTATTCTATCCATATTATTTTGTAATGTAGATGGCCTCACAGGTATATACAAAGAAAAAGTATTACATTATATTAAGAAATGCAAAGTGCAAATAGTAATGTTGCAGGAGACACATTTGGAAAGAAATAACATGTGAATTTGACAAATGATTTCAGGATGGATATTCACCAAAATATCAAGGACAAAGTTAAAGGGGAGTAATAATACTTATTACTACATAGGTTCCAGTCGAGATTGAAAAAAAAAAGACAATGATGGTATACTTATGATAGTAAGGGGTTATAAGCAATGCAGGAGCTTGTATTATAATCCACCAAAACTGCTACTATGGAGAAAAAGAAAATTTGGAAGAAATAATCAGCTTTCAACAGGAAATATTACTTGTGTGTGGGGACTGGAACTTAATTTGCAAGAGCAGGAATGTATCAGGGGGACACAGAAGAGAAAATATAACAAAATATGCTATGCTTCTGAAGAAATTCATGAAAATATTTAGTATGGAAGAAATGAAATCAGTAGCAGGAACTTGGACAGAATTTACATATTATTCCCCAAGGTATGATAATTGGGCTAGACATAAATTATAGTTCACAGGAGCATGTGTATTTAACTAAAAGCTTTGACACACATCCAATAACTATTTCAGATTATGCACCAATAAAAACTAATATAAAAATCTGGGCAAAAAGTAAAAATGAGGCAATGATGCTTTCCTCAATGTTAAAAGAGAGAAAATCAAGGAATGGATACTGGAAATTCATCATTCATTTATCATCCTTTCCCATTTTCTACATGGGGTTAGGGTGTCATGTCAACTGTCGCCATCTCTTTCCATTCAATGCCACTCTCCTACCTTCAATGACACTCATGCCTGACTGTCATAGGTCTTCTCTCACAAAATCCATCCACCTCTTTGCTGGACATCCTCGTTTCCTCTTGCATTGTTCTTGTCTGTCCCAAATCTTCTTTCCAGATTGCTTTTCTGCATGTGGTTGAACTACCATAATCTTTTCTCTTTGACATTTTCTGCAAATGGAGCTCCTTTGGCACTTTCCCATACACCCTCATTTCTTCATTTGTACCACAGTATGCTTCCTATCACCAATTTCAGGCAGGTCATCTCCGTCACCTCTAGCTTTCTATACTGCTCTACTTTTACTGCACAGGTTTTTGTATCATACACCATCACCTCTAGCTTCCTCTACTGCTCTACTTTTACTGCCCAGGTTTTTGTATCATACAGTAGTACTGGTCTCACCACTGTTTTATACACTTTACTTTTCAGCTTCTGTGACATGCTTCTATCAAACACTACCCCTAACACTCTTTGTCCATTGGCTGCAGCCCCCTTTGTTTCTAGCTTTGATTACCTCATTCAGACTTCCCGCCTCCTCAACAACCCCCTGATACTTGAAGCTGTTAATCTGTTGCATTATTTTCTTTTATAGTTCAATTCTCAACTTCTTCTGATTTCCCCAATTTGCTGTCATTACAACTGCCTTATCTGTATTCAGTTTTATCCCATGTGCCTTCACTTTTGCATTCCATTCCTCTATCCTTTGCTGAAGCTCTTGTTCAGAGATTATATGCAATGTGACATCACCTGCATTGAGTAGCTTTGTTGATCTGTTCCCTTCAACCTGTTTACTAATGTAGTCAAGCACCATTATGAACAACAGTCACCTCAAAGGTGAACCAGATGCAGACTCACTTCTTCTGGGAACACCTCTGTGAGACCAAACACTGTTCATACTTGAATCACTGGGTCCTTGTACCTCCCTTGTACTACATCTGCCAATGTTTAATAGACTTCAAATCACCACAGGACTGCCCAAATCAACTTTCTTGGCACCTTGCCATATGCTTTCTCCAAGTGTAGGAATTCCCAGTTGGACTTTTTCCTAATTTCTAGTCTCTTCTCAAATATCTGTCTCATTGCAAATGTTGGGTCAGTTGTGCTGTATCCTGATCTAAATCTGAACTGCACATCTCCCATCGTACTTTCTACTACTCTGTGTTTTCGTTTATCAACCACTCTGTCCACTTTCATGCAGTATGAGAGAAGTTTGATACGTCTGTACTGCCCACACTTGTGAATGTCTCCTTTGCTCTTGAACACTATCCTCACTCTCCAGTCATCTGGGAAATGCCTTTCTCTCCATACTGTTATGAGTATCCTTCCTGGACTTTTGCATTCCACTACCACCTTTCCTTATGTACTTTATTTCCATACCTGGCATGGCCACATATCTGCTCTATCATCCTCACACATGTTGTTTTGAGGCTCTGACATTCTTCCCTCAACTTCATCTATTTCTTCTTCTTCTTCTGCAGGTGCTAGACCCCTGAGAAATGCCTTGAACTGTTGTGCTTTCTCTCCAGTCAACTTTCTGATTTTCAGCCTAGTCTCTGTTGACATTAGAGCCTTCTCTAATCACTGCTTGTAGTTGATTGCTGCAACCAGTGTTTTTTTTTTCTGTGGGATGACTGTTTCACCAGGGATGACTTTTCACTTGCTAATTCTACCCAGAGTGTCCTGTCTCTTGTTGTAGGAGGTCCACCTGAGTTGTATGTTGGCCACTATCATGCCATTTGCCAGACAGAGGTCTAAAATGACCTTTCCTTCTTTTCTCCTGTTGCCACACCCATATGGACCTAAGCAATCCTCATATCCTGTTCTTTCTGGCTGATATGTGCACTCAGGTCTTCCATTATCAACCCCAATTCATGTTGTCCTGCTTATCTAGTATAGCCTGCAACTGCTGTCTGAATGTACTATTTTCCTCACTGTAACAACCCTGCTGTGGGGCATATACTGAGATTATAAATGCTGCCCTATCATTACACTGGAATCTGACTGCCATGAGTCTATCACTAATTCTGATGACATCCTCCTCTCTCTTCATAAACTTCTCCCACACCATCTATAGATGGTCCTCCTCCTAAGTAATAGAATCTGGCTCCCAAGTTAAGTGACTTTGCTGAACTGTTCTTCCATCTTACCTCTTAGATAAATAAGATGTCCAGCTTCCTCCTTGCCATCATGTCATCTACTTTCAAGCTCCGTCCTGTCAGTGAACTTGCATTGAGTGTAGGAATTCTTAGTTCATGTTTGGCAGGTTAACTGGTTTTATGTCCAGCTTTCAATCAACAAAGCTATATCAGGTAACCCAAGCTGGGCAAATGGACATCAGCGTATTGACCAAAGGCTACCAGGCTGTATGACAGGCACATATTAGCCAAAAGGGGCACATACACCCTTCCAACCTTTAGCATGAATCCCTGGCATAGGTTTGAGTAGGCCAGGTCCTTAATCTATTTTATCATATGCAAATACTCCTGCACATTTGGTGATATTAGTCAACATGACCAGATCACCTAGAGACATATTTTTACACCATCAAGTGGCTAGCCCTGTCATACTGCTGTCTGTCAGTCTGTGATCTGAATTCCCCTATCTTGAGGATACAGTGCTCATCTATAGTCTGTGCTACTCCCCATAGCTCCATTCTCAAATACATTTGAGATGGAAACACTCAACATGTTTTTGAAAGATTGGGAGGAACCCCCACAAAAACACAGAGAGAACATGAAAACACCATAAAAGCAATGTCCTGAAGTCAGAATCGAACTTTGAATCTTATGAATGGGAAGTGAAGACCCTAACCATTATGCCAACTGGTCTTAACTGGGTATTTTATGAAAGATACTTTCCATACATGTAAAGCAAAGTAGCTCCCTGACATCTTTAAGAGTAACCTAGACAAATGGATGGGAAACCATAAATTCACCACTGGTCTAGCCCCTCAGACTCTCATGCAAAGGGGATTAAATTAGGTAGTAGTTATTCATGCTGTAGGGAACTGACAATTATTAAACTGGTAGAAATTATCTGAGCGTTATTAGGGAAGACAGAAATTTCTCCAGAGGAAATACCTATAGAGAAGGACAAAATGGAAACGTAGTTAAAAATAGGGTAAAAAAGAGAAAGGTACATAGTTAAGAAGTAATAGACATTATTTAGTGGGGCTGACAAAGGGTGAAGTATTGCAGAATAAGTGGAATCTCCCAGAACAAGAAGAGGAGCAACTGCAGAGTGCTAAAGATAAAATAAGAGAGTATTTGGATAATATGCATGAGTTAAAGAGATTGGTGTTAAACAACTATGTTTTATTTATTTATTTTATTATTTATTTATTTTACATTTGTTGACTGGGATAGTCCGACTGGACACATGTCCATTTTCAGCGGAGGCCTGGGGAGAAAAGCTCCAAAGGAAGTAATACAGAGAAGGAAACTTATGTAAAACACTCTAAAGTTCATAAATAACAAACAGTCAAGTTAACACTCATAGTATAGGTTAGCTGAAATAGGATGCTTTACATCTGGACAGTTGATTATAACATAATAGCATTGAATTGACTATTAATTACAAAAGCAATTGTTAATCTGATACAGGTGTACAAGTGTTACCAAGTATTTAATCAGGCCTGGCACAGGGACAAAGCCACTGAGTCATGAAGTACTGCCTGAGGTCTGTCTTAAATTTAGAAAGGGTAGTGTTTGTTGTGATGTCCGGGGGTAGTGAGTTCCAAGCTTTGCCTACCGAGTTGGCAAACGTGGAGTTCCCGGCTAAGTTGTTAGCTATAGTGGTTTGCACTACAATTCTAGTGGATGATCTAAGTGATCTTTGGTTGGTGTGAGGTTTGATGATATTTCTTAAAGCAGGGGTATTATCAGGTTGGTTAAGAACTTTGAAAGCTATAATAAGTTGGTTATACTGAATCTGTCTTGATAGCTCTAGCCAGCCTAGATTTTGTAGGTTTATACAGTGATGTGTTCTGTAGGGCAACCCAGTGGCGAATCTAGCTATGTTGTTATAGCAGGCTGAGAGTCTATTAAGTTCCATTTTGTTTAAGTTGGCAAGTATAGGAGAAGCATAGAAGAGGGTGGAGAGGAGGTGGGATTGGGCAGTAGCAGTCCTAGCAGGTGGGCTAAGGAATGATTTTATTCTATACAGTGAGCCCAATTTTTTATTAATGGTTTTTATCATTTTATTTACATGGGCATCAAATTTAAGATTGTTGTCTACAATTACCCCAAGTAGTTTTGTGTGGACATCTGGGGCGATGATAGTGCCATTTTTAGAGGTAATGGAGAAGGATATCACCGGGGATTTATGCGTGGGAGAGAAAAATAGCAGTTTAGTTTTATTGGGGTTTAGAAGGAGACATTGGCCTGCAAGCCAATTTTCAACCAGGTTGAAAGTTGACTGAGTACTTGCCTGTAGCTCATCCTTGGTGGTACCAGTGCAGATAAATGTGGAGTCATCTGCATACTGAATGCAGTTGGGATTTGGGATAACAGTGTAGAGATCACTGATAAATATGGAGAATAGCAGTGGACCCAGGATAGACCCCTGGGGGACACCTAGGGTGTTAGGAAGAAGGTTAGATAGATTATTTTGCCATAGTACTGCTTGTTGTCTACTATGTGGGTAGGATTGGAACCACTAAAGGGAGTGGCGACCTAGGGATATATTAGTCAGTGTGTGGATTAACAGCCGGTAGTTAACCATATCGAATGCTTTGTAAAGATCCAAGAATAGAGCTGAGGAGAACTTGTTGTTGTTTCTGTTATGGTAAATATCATTAGTGAAGGAGAGGAGGGCTGTGGTAGTGCTATGATGTTGTTTAAAGCCAGGCTGAGATTTAGCCAGTAGATTGTTCTGGATTAGGAAGTACAGGAGTTGTTTGTGGATGCATTTTTCCAGGATCTTAAACAGTGGTGACAAGATGACTATGGGCCTATAGTTTGATAGTTCGGTAGTGCAGCCACCTTTATGGAGAGGTATAACACGAGATATTTTCCATATGGAGGGGACTTTGGCTTCAGCTATGGACAAATTGATTAGAATGCTGATGGGGAATGCTATACTATCTGCAGCTTTTAGTAAATATTCAGCAGGGAGAAGGTCAGCAGCTAGGGTGGTAGGTTTTAGTTTTTTGATTAAATTGTAAATGAAAGAAGTAGAGATAGGTTGGAAGCTAAAGCAAGGCTGGGAATTGGGATTGATGCCCTGAGTGCTAGTAGGGTTCAAAGGTAATTGGCTGACTAGGGCTTGGATGGTTTCCATAAAGAAACTATTAAAGGTGTTAGCAACATTCTGTGGCAAACTATCAGTTGACGCTGATGGAAGTGGAGTGGTGGTTTGACCTGGGTGTAGTAATTTATTTATACCTGCCCACAATCTTTGAGGATTATTTTGGTTTCTATTCTGGAGATTTATATAATAGTTTTTTTTATCCAGTAAAATGGATTTTTTAGTCTCGTTTCTTATTTGACGAAATTTGATTTGATCTATAGGGGGTTTTGTGGCACGCCAGGTAGTCCAGGCTTTATTCCTGATTGTGATTTTTGATTTAGTATCTTTAGAGAGCCATGGGGCAACTTTAGTTTTAATCCTAGTGGAACGAGCAGGTGCACGAGAATCTAGGATGGAGAGAAATGTATTGTTAAAGTAGGCCACAGCATCATCAATGGGCAGGTATTTTAGTGCAGACCAGTTGCATGATTTAAGTTCGTCCTGAAATAATCTGATGTTGAGGTTTTTATTATTACGTATGGTTCTGCAGATGGGCTGATGAGAGTTGTGGGATTTGTGTTTACAAATAAAAGTGATAAAGTGATCACTGAGGTCATCAGGGATGGTCCCTGATGAATACATTTGGGGGTGGCTATTCATAAGTATCCATTCTAGTATACTGTCTTTTTGGTTACGTTTGCCTAATCTGGTTGGGGTGGATATGACCTGTGTAAAACCATACAGGTTTACATGAGTGGTGGGAGACTGTGAGCAGCAGGTATTCCAGTTGATGTTAAAATCTCCAAGAACTAAGGTTTCTTGAGGGTAGTTGTCAGTTAACCAATGGAGGGTATCCTCTAGAGTGTTAATGCTATTTCCTGGGGGAATGTATGAACAGATAATGTTCATGCTTTTATTTTTGTTAATATGTAACTTGGTAGAGAGTATTTCAGCTGTATTGATCTGGGGTGGTTGAATGGGGTCTAAGGTTACATTTAGGGTGTATTTGAAGAGGGCAGCAATACCCCCCCCTTTTCTAGTTGCATGGTCATACCTAAGTACATTATACCCTGGAGGTAGGATTTCATTATCGGAGGTTCCAGGTTTCAGCCATGTTTCAGTTAGACACAGTATATCAGGGGATTGAATTTGTAGGAGGGCATGTAGATTATGTATTTTATTATTTATACTCCTAATATTTAGTTGGCAAATGACAAGGGAGTTGGGGGACCTTGTGATAAAAGGTGTGCTGGAAGGGTTATAATAGTGAGAGGTTGAGCTATCTGGGGCAGGAGGACCAGGGTTAGGGTGAATATCACCATCCATAGTAAGATTATTGTGAAGGCTAATGATTAGTTTCAGGAATTTGTATATATGAGTCTTTGGTAATGCTTATATTTTGACTAATGCATTTAAGTTGGATAGGATGCTGTATTATTGTGGATATGGACTTGGGTATGGGAGTTCCTATTGAATGGGCTGTTATATTTGACCCATCTGGGGAGGTTTGAAATTTTGGGTAGTGATAACCAAGGTAAGGCTGATTTTCATAAATGGAGAGGAGATATGTAATTAACAAAAGGGTTAACAGAGAGAGAGTGGAAATATTATTTTGCATGGTGGCATCGTTGCTGCTATAATTAGTTATAGTGTCTTTAGTATAGTATAGATGGAAGGCCAGAATCTAGGGGGAGGGGTGATGGGCCGGGTTAAATTAAGCAGTGGAGTGCAGATTGGACCAGATGGGTTATGTAGAGGATATGTTGAGTAATAGAGGTAGGCAGATACCAGAGAGAGCTGGAATCCTGATTCGATCAGATTAGAGGGGGTGTGTTTTGTGTCTATAAAGCTAGATGTAGTGGGGGCGGGTGGAAATTGGGGGCAGGGAGGGGTGCAGAGCGAGCCCGAGCGCAGCGAGGGCAAGTGGAGCAGGGCCAATACAGACTCAAGGATCTTTGAACCTGCAGCTCTATGCTTGGTGTATATTTTCAGGTAAGGCTTGTTTGTTTGAATTAGACTTTATATTAGTAAAATTGAACAGTTGTAGTTGGTAGGGGGGTAGAGTACATTTTTTGATAGCTTCCAATTTTTGTTGGAATATAGTGGATAACTTCTTGAATCCTTCAATTTCTTAGCAGTAGGGAGAACTTCAGTTTGTCCAAACTGGTTCAGTTTTTTAGGGGGTTATTTAGGTATAACGGGTAAATGGGCAAAATAATAACTAAATGTGCTATAGACCCAGGCAAGTCACTGTGACATTCATAGAGAGAATTAGGATTTATTAACCTTGGCAGGACGTTAGTTCACAGGGTAGCTCGAGGCAGCTATACTGTTTTTAAATACGGCTTAGCAGCATCCTTCTTAATTGCAGGACTGCTTTTGGAGGGGATGATTACTTGGCAAGACTTTAGATCACAGGGTAGCTCGAGGCAGCTATACTGTTTTTAAATCCAGCTTAGCAGCATCCTTCTGAATTGCAGGACTGCTTTTGGAGGGGATGATTCCTTGGCAGGACAGTAGTTCACAGGGTAGCTCGAGGCAGCTATACTGTTTTTAAATACAGCTTAGCAGCATCCTTCTGAATTGCAGGACTGCTTTTGGAGGGGATGATTCCTTGGCAGGACGTTAGTTCACAGGGTAGCTCGAGGCAGTTATACTGTTTTTAAATACAGCTTAGCAGCAACCTTCTGAATTGCAGGAATGCTTTTGGAGGGGATGATTCCACAAGGGTCAGGGCTGCCGTCTGGGTCTAGGAGCACTAGTTGTTTCCAGAGCACAACAACTTTTAGCACAATGACTTAAGCAACAGAAAGTTCATAGGTTCAGATGATATTGCTAGATTAGTGACCCCAAGGTCTTTAAAAGCCTAGCCATGTAAAAAAACAGTGTACCTTAACTGACCATAGTTAGATGGTCTTTGTTAGCAGAGCAATTTTATGATCAGCACCGACTACCCTTGTCTTAAGATAAAAAGGGAAAAAGACCTATGCTTACTAATTCATTGACAAAAGAGGAAAGGGAACCTGAGTTGTGGGTTTCCCTCTGTAAGGTTAAAATAAATCTAATCAAAAGAAGGACTTTCAGCAACGGGTACTTAGACAAAAAAAAGTTAACAGGGCAAAAGACAAAGAATTGCCAATATCAGAAATAAAGGAAAAATACAAGTATGAGTTGCCTTTTGTAGTTTGTAGTGAAGAAATAGGAAAAGAAGGACATACCTACAACTAGACTATATTTTTAGATAATGAAGCTGAACTTT